>NC_085141.1:280854518-281154518 GCF_024139115.2 Armigeres subalbatus
AAAACCAATTTAAGCGAAAGAGACAAGAGGCCAAAGTAGGATGCCAGACAATGAAATTTGGGATAACCCTTGGACAATCAATGTAAAATAGACTTTCACCTAAATGTGTAGTAATATCTATACGCGTCATAGCTTCTTGACAAGATTTGACAACGGGTGAACAATGCCTTCATCAATTTTCGCAAAAACATCTGCAGTCACTCTAGTAAAGGTGGCAATGAATACCGAATGACAGTTAAACTATACTCATAACTGATACTTCTTCCCTAATTTATTAGAACGGATTAAGTGCTCTTCCGTTCGCAGCTGGGAATCGAATACAGATAGAATCATTTGCACAAATTCCCAGATTGTCTTCGCATCCGACTCTCCCCTTGCTTCTGGATGTAACATCCTCCTCTGGAGATTTTGTCAGATAAATCTGATTACAATAAATTACCGAGATTTTTGGACCTTTAGGTCCGTCCCATACGGGGAGCATGTGATTACTACATTTCCAAAAGCGCTTCCTCGTAACAACTTACGAACTAATATAATCAATTGGGGAAAATTTGATTAGGTGACTCGATGTCAAGGGTTATCGCACTGTCCAGGGGGAGAGATCTTTTCTCGGAATGACTCCAACCGCTTTTTAGAAAAATTCCCATTCATCCAATCCTTTCCGAAAGGGATGCGTATCTGATGCTTGTTAAATCATCCGTGTCCTATCAGCCGGTGGCAGCAGCCATTCGAAACGTTCGGGTTGATTTATCGAGCGGTAAGGAGCTCGCTGTTGTTGCCTATGAATGCGATGACCAGTACGCGTTATGGACGCGAGGAAAAGAGACTAGTTCGGTTTTGACCTTTCTTCGTTGTGGGCTTGGGAAATAAGAGAGAATTGACTTTGTGACTGACTATCAGAGATTGTAACCCTTACATGGACTGCCGCATCGCATTCAGAAGCATGAAGCGTGACACCCCAAGTCGGAAATTAATCAATTACGTTAATCGCAAGTAACGTCTTTCTCAAAACACATTCATAAAATTTAATGCCAAAAGGCATTTAACTTGAATTTGAATGATAAAAACTTGGATTTCTTTTTGGCGGTTAATGTTTTTTTTAATCTTTATTTCTGTGAATTTTGATTTTGTAGTTTGCAAACACCGACTACAAAAGAAGTCAGAATTTCTATCATGCAAATTCAAATACAGTAAAAGCACATTATGTCACAAGTGTTCCCTAAATGTTATGAATGTGTCGGATCCGGATGGCTCAAGTTTAAAACGTTAAGGAAAATTATGAGGAAACTAATAATCGATTTATGTAAATCGACAGTTATGGCAATGAGTTTAAAGATTGTTCCCTGGATGCACGAAAGCGTATTATTTATATATCTCTAGAATCATATAAATTACGACGATAATGCATGTAGGAATAATCTGCAAAATTGATTAAGATTGATTATGAAAAAAAAAAAAATGATACGCCCTTCCTACGCTCCATACTATTCTGAACAAAAGGTTTTTTTTTCTCAAAAATTTAATCAATAATTCAAATTAATTGAATAACAAAAAAACAAGGTTCAGCTTCCTGGTTCCGGAAATATGTGGGATTTAAAGGTAGTTATCGAGAGTCCCCCTTCCGGTGTAGCATTTTCCTCTCTTCTTCTTCTTTCTACGATAAAGGAAGAAGGCCCAATAAATCATTTCAATGGAATTACTGTTTTCGGAGGGTCACCCGCCAGCAGCCTAGTCGTAGCCAGCCGATTGTTCAGTACGATGGCCGGTCCTTTGGTGGGGAAATGATGATGATGGTTTTTAATTAAGGCACAGAAATTGAATATTCAGGTTTGCAAATCTCATAAAGGCGCTTACCGGCATTGGGGAAGAAAATCGTTAGCGAAAAGTAGGTGGACGAGGCGCGGTGGGCAATGAATTTTCACTTTAAGACATCGAGTCGACTTGCCCGGGATGCAGAGTAGTTATGTGAACAACTATCGTCCTTGTTAACGTACCGCTCGTTGTTGCTGGATGGCATTGCTTTTTGGGAAGCAATTGCTTTGGCATGCTGGCATACACGCGATAAATTATTCTAATAAATCTTTGAAATACGGAGGCCTTTGCGCGATGCGTGGGCGTTTTTGTGTTAAATTATTGCTGCTTGGCTTGGGCATGAACGTTCATCAGGATGGTAAATTTCGATTCTTTGGAAAACAAAAACTGATGTGACAGTCGATGTGCAAAGAAGAGAGAAGAAAAATGAAAATAAGAAGAAAAATGAGGGAAAAAAACATAACAGATGGATAAGGAATAAAAGGTAGAAGAAACAAAGGATTCGATCATTGATAGTCTCGCTTTCGGGTAAGACGCTTCGAGTTAGTGGATTTACGACAAACCATCAAAAGTCCATTTACGCTCTTCGACAGTCATAGCTTATAAACATTTACTGGATACCAAATTAGCTTATCGCAACATACATCTTTTGTTTACTCATTTCATTTGCGCCATTGACTTTATTGCGTCCCTTTAAGTATCATCAAAAATAGTAAGCTTTATTGTGCAGCACATAAAAGTAACCGTTAAACACGACATCTGATTTTGTTGTGGTACACGAGCGTGGTTCGTCTACACCAGAAGAAAAATGGGAAACCCCTAACTTGTTACCTACTTCCAACAGCCATTTCCTTCGTATTCTCTACTATTGAACGCCAAATCTAAAATTATCTGCTACAAAACACCCAACCGACCCATCGAGCGGAAGACGACAGCTGTGTTC
The DNA here is from genome assembly GCF_024139115.2 of Armigeres subalbatus. Lineage (NCBI taxonomy): Eukaryota > Metazoa > Arthropoda > Insecta > Diptera > Culicidae > Armigeres > Armigeres subalbatus. The sequence goes on from NC_085141.1 coordinate 280,857,274, forward strand.
GTTCGCTTTCCGGCACTTAGCAACCCCCTGAAATCCTTCCCAAGCGCCTTGGAATGCACACACGCACGGAAGCTGCAGGATCACGACAACTGCGAGCACCAAGCCAGTAGTGTCAGAAGTGTTTGTCCAGTTTGCCAAACACTAAACTAAGAGAACGAACACAAAGCACTTCCAACCGGGTATGACAAGTTTAAAGTTTGAACAAGAATTTCTGACCGTGCCAACACCCTGGACTTGGTTTGTCACAGATGGCAGATAACCGCAACAACCGAAAGCTTGTTTTCTGGAACATTGGAAGTAGGAATATATATATTTTTTGCTCGGCTTCACCATTATTCTTACTTTTGCTGACATGAGTTAGTGGCACTGTGTGGTAGGTATCTATTTTTATAATCTTCCACTTCCCTTGACTAGGTATATGTTGCCGCGGAATTTTTCTCACATCCCTTCGAAGGAGTATGTCTGTCTGATCCACACCCTAATTCCCCGGAAAAGGGGCTCCAATAATTTAGGTTTTCTTTTAAAACGATTTTCCATTTCTATTTTTCTCAGGGGCAGATCAGATTCCGTTTTTGTCAGCTTTCAACACATCCCAGAACACGTACCGGTCTCAAGAGGGGGTGAGCATAAGTACGATAGCAGCGGGGGTTTAGTGGATCAATCTGAGATATGTTGTTTGGATTCATTTGTTCCAATAAATTCACCGTGGGGGATTTTCGTGTCCACTCATTTTACGATCAAAGCGACTTTACTCTTAAATGTCCCAGTAGAATGAGTTTATGATAGGGAATTATCGTCTTCTGCTATCACTCGCTAACTTGAGCAAACTGCAAGATGAGGGGTTGATTTATGTTTCTCTTAGTGCTTTCTTGCACCGCTGTCGCTTTTCATAAAAGTTTGTGAACCGTCCGGTGAATTGGGTTGTTCATAATGATTTTTGATGGAAATCAGACTGAATACATCTCCAACACAAGAAGTCCATCCTTATGGATGAAATTTACTTTCCGATCCGTTGGACTACCTACATATTGCTTGAAGCAACATGTAACCGGAACGAAGCATACCGATTAGAAACATTTTCCATTATTTTTATCGAATTTAGGCCGATACTAATATTAAATTTATTTTATGTCAATATGGAATTATTATGGAAGCTAGAAGGATCGGACTAATCATCAACACGTCGAAAACGAAGTACATGTAGACAATGTGAGCCACCCAGCGCGAGTTTGCATCGATGGTGATGAAATCGGGGTGGTTGAAGAATTTGTGTACTTGGGCTCACTGGTGACTGCCGAAAATGATACCAGTAGAGAAATTCGGAGACGCATAGTGGCTGGAAATCGTACGTACTTTAGACTCCGCAAGTAAGGGTATGCGATAACACACTTTTTCCTAACGAAACGAAACGAAACGGAATTTAAAATGTCTATGTTGATTCGAAACGAAACGAAACGAAATATAGATTTACTTTCGAGTCTTCGAAACGATACGAAATCAGGGTTCATTTAATTCGAAATTTTTCGAAACGAAACGAAATTTAATTTTTTTTTCCGCGGAATTTTTATTAAATTGGTTTTATATTGTGTACGGAATTTCGATTTCACTTTTCAAAGTCAAATAACTGTTTTGCGATAAATAGAGTTATAATAAGAGAAGTAGTAGTCTGTGATAAATCGCCTCATTCCCGTTTATATACCATTGCCAATAAGGCAATACCCCAGCATTTGTGCCGCTTTGAAAGCAATACATCGTGGAGCGTGTGCTCCCGAATCTGATCAATCAGTTCAGTTTTATATTAGTAAGTATATAAAAATATAGAAATTGTTTGATTTTTCGTTTCAAATTTCGTTAAAAACCTAATTTTACCTGAATTTTCTTTAATTTTTTGTGAATTTTTTCATAGGGTTAACTCATAGTTTCATTGACGCTAAAGGTCGTAATCGAGTAAAAACCAACCGTGTATAAAAAGAACTGGGTGTAATCTACTCTGGATAAAAAAAAGTTATTCACTTGCTTCGGACTTCAAAAGGGCCCTTAAAATCCACGACACGACTTTCCATCTTTGACAAAGTCATAGTGATCTGATTCATATCTGGTAACATTTGCACAAATAGGATATAATAGTTAAAGATACTTTTCGTTTTCTGTCAGATATTTCTAACAAAATACTGAGGATGCTTTATAGAAGAAAACTAAATACGTATTTGTCGACTCAGAACGGGGCTATGTAGTAAGCATCTCAAATAGCTATGCGAGCAAAGGCGTAGGATTGCCAATCCGGAGATGGCGAGCTCGATTCTCGGTCTGGTCAAAGATGTCTTGCCACACAAGATCAGTGTTGGTAAAATCATTCATAAAAGTATTGAGCGCTCCCGCGCGAACTAACTCGTTTGCTACTTTAAAGGAATGCATCACGTCTGAGTTTTTCATGCTAAAACGGCTCATTTAACTAATTTCCCAAAAAATCATTTCGCTCCTAAAAGTGTTTAAAATCAATTTGGGCGCAATATTGTTTACACACGCAAGAGTATCCATATTTATGTGTTGAACGTTATTTTACTGTTAATTTACGAAGGAGAACAAAAGAAAACGTACGATGATTCAAATGGATGATTCAACTCAGCCATGATTTATTAGGTGCTGAGTTGGATGCGTTTCAACTCACGTTTGATTTGAATCATTCTTGAGTTTTGAGATTTTGAGTTTTTCCCAACACTGCACAAGATACATTCGTTACGTTCAGGAGCCCTGGTCGAACGAGTAGTTCAAACTGGAGGGTAGATGATGGCTACACTCACAGCGACCACCTGGCGGTTCGCTACAGTATCTACTATACGACCAGCATTCAGCGGACGGAAGAAGGGGCGAGGCCTAGCCCCGAAGTACGATGGGCTCCCGAGATGTTCAGATTTGTCATGCAGAGATTCCTGGACGAGGGAGTCTTCCCTGCAGCATTGAAAAGGCAGAGCTTGGTCCTATTGCCAAAAGCGGAAAAAACACCGGGGGATCCATCGGCATATAGACCAATATGCGAGGCATATAGACCAAGAGGAGTGGATGAGTTCCAGGAAGTTAGAACTGGCTCACCACAAGACTGAGGTGGTCTTAACAACCGAAAGTCGGAGCAACGAGCGGTGATAAGGGCAGGCAACTGCGCGGTCAGCTCTGAACGTTCCATCAAACTCTTGGGGATAATGATCGACGATAAGCTCACCTTTGGTAGCCACGTCAATTACGCCTGCAAGCGTGCCTCCACAGCTATAGTGGCATTGTCCCGGATGATGTCCAATAGCTCTGCGGTTGCGTTGCTCTATCCATACTGAGGTATGAGGGGCCAGCTTGGGGCACGGCCCTGCGTATTAACTGCTACAGAACGAAGTTAGAAAGTACGTATAGGCTCATGTGCCTAAGATTTGCGAGCGCGTACCGTACCGTGTCGCACGATGCACTTTGCGTCATCACCGGTATGATGCCTATTGACATCGTTATCGATGAAGACATAGAGTGTTTATAAATGCGCGACACGAGAGGCATTCGAAGGACTGTCTGGTTGGCCTCAATGGTCAAATGGCAGCGTGCGTGGGACAGTTCCACTAAGGGTAGATGGACAACCTAGTCCGGAGGATGTGTAAAGATGAAGTTGGCTGGAACGCCGTTTTATCGGCTATTGTCCAAATCGTCTCGGAGCTACACATGAGGTGGCGCGTGGACTCTAGGAATGGCTAGTTCAGGCGCAAATAAGAGGTGGTTCAAGGGCTCGGAGTCGGCTTCATGGGTCATACCAGCCCTGTGGTCGAACTCGATCCTTTTATCGAACAAGTGGCCGCGCGAAGAACAACATGGTATCGTCACTTTCGCGGCGTTGGTTAACCGGGCGGGTTCCGAGCCCGAGGACGGAAAGGGGTCCTCGTCAAGGCTGGGGCAGGCGTAGGCACCACGTCGGCAAGTCCCTCTGTGTGTTGACGTATTGGCCATATCGCAGAGAGGTCAATTTGAGGTGCACGCGGCATCATCTTTCTTGATACCAGCCGTGCAGATGGAAGCAGGCGTGAAGTCGATCCTTCCCACCTTCCGAGGACATAGGGCGTGGTAAGGCCACCTGGAAATCCGGCAATGCGCTGGCACGATAACATGGTCTTCTTCTAAAAAAGCGAGTCACGATGTTTGGTGCTGCAAGTACATGCTGCCAACCTCGAGGGTGCGATGTGCACTGGCCCCCCTTTGAAGCATTACTTTCTGGTTGTCCCGAAGGGACGATGGCGGCGGCAATGGAAACGGTTTAGCGGGTCGGGTATGTAGTCCTACCTCTCTCGTTTGCTGATGGTCCCAACCCCGCACTCCCTGGACGTCCAACCCAGGATGTCTCCACTTGTCATAAGACGAGTTTGTACAATCCCATTGAATTCCACCACTTAATTGTATCTCGACAGATACGTATTTCGACTTCAACAGTAAGGCCGTCTTCAGTGTCTCGTACTTGACTTCTTAACCAGGATGTCTGTTGAGCAGATTCCCCCTCCATTGCTTAGGAAGAAAAAAAAAACAAGATACCTACTCATGCAATGGTGGACATAGAAAAGTTTTTAATTAATAACTGAGGAAGTACTAATAGAATACTAAGTTGAAAAGCAGATCAAGTTCCAGTTGGGATGTAGAACCATTGAAGAAGAAGAAGTGAGCGTTAATAGAAAAAAATGTGTAACTAAAGTTTTGAAAATAGTTTTATGGTTTAGTTCAGCGGCGCAGCCAAAATTTTTGATAATATAAAGTATGGTTTAAGTTTAAATTTGTTTCGGAATTCCGCGAAATTCCGTTAAATTCCGTTAGAAGCTGGTTTTTTCTAGCGAAATTTTTGTAATTTTACGAAACGAAACGAAATGAAGAAATCAGATTTCGCCATGCTCAAATTCCGCGAAATTCCGCGGAATTTCGTTTCGAACCACCTGAAACGAAATTTTTCGAAATACCGCATATGCTTATCCGCAAGACGCTGAGCGATCGAATAGAGTTCGCCGCTGTACCAAATTGACAATCTACAAATCGCTCATTAGACCAGTATTTCTCTACGGACACGAGACCTGGACGATGCTTGTGGAGGACCAACACGCACTTGAAGTTTTCGAAAGGAAAATGCTGCGTACCATGGTGGAGTGCAGATGGCGGATGGTACATGGAGGAGACGAATGAATTACGAGTTGCATGAGCTGCTGCGAGAACCATCCATCGTTCACACCGCGAAAATCGGACGACTGCGGTGGCCCGGGCACGTAGCCAGAATGTCGGACAGTAACCCGGAGAAAATGGTTCTCGACAACGATCCGACGGGCACAAGAAGGCAAAGTGGATCGATCAGGTGGAGGATGACTTGCGGACACTCCGTGGGCTGCGTGGTGTGCGACGTGTAGCCATGGACCGAGCCGAATAAAGAAGACTCTTCTATAGCGCACAGCCCACTTCGGCCTTAGTCTTTATAAATAAATAAATATCTATCGGCATAAATATTCTACATCCTATCAGGTCACGCATATTAAGGGGACTCTTGCTTACAGATTCCGTCTAATCTCCCTTGCAATATGTGGACTACCCATTTCCATCAATGTTCTCGAACATCTACATATTGTTATCGGTATTCAATGGCTTTTATGTTGCTCGGCACACGCTATCCAGCTGAAAGGTCGTCCGAATTGTAAATTTTAAACATCATCTGCGTTATCTTTGCCTATACTCAACACGTTTCAAGAGTGGTACATTCGAACTTTGGTGCGTGGATCAATCCGGTTGTGTTTCCAAATATTTCGATAACTCGCAAAGTTATCCCCAGCTCGTGATTCCATGTCGATCCCAATTTCGCTATCTGATGATATCAGACTGTCAAGATATTGAAATCCTCCGATCGTCCGGCTACTGCAAAGTTTGCGGGGCTGTTCCCGTTGACACTCAACATCCTGGTCCTGCTGACTTTGATGGTGAGACGCCGCAAAAAAGCAAACGGTCAGCTCTTTGAGCCCACTCAGCATAAATGAGCGTCGCATTACTAAATAATATAGCGCTTCGTGATCATTAGCCAGTAGTTCAAATTGTACACCTCGGATGGGTGCTTTTTGAAGAACGCTGGCTGAGACTTGAAGACGCTGTTCGAAGTTCTCGAACCAATATTTCAGATGTCCAAGTCAAAGAGTGATTGGTGCAATAACCTCCGGTTGCTGCAGCCATCCTTTCTTCATTGGTCAGGAAGTCTACCCATGCCTGTCCTGTCTCCAGCAGCGCCCGACTCCCACTTACAGGGATACATACCGTTGACGGACTCTACTTTACTCCTTTGATTCTTTATGTTCCTCATCTTTTCCTTCTCCACGCTCTTTAATCTTCCGTCGGGTTACATCTGTGATCCACTCTTTTCGCTGAGTGAGCAGCTCACCCAAGTTATTCTCGCCGATTTCAATACATGCATTCTTCACTGCCCACTTATATTCTACGCTGCCACCTTCGAGAACATCTACTACCCGAGTTCTAAGGTCTTCAACGAACGATTTATTCACAGCTGGATCTTCTGGTCGGTCTATGTTGATTCGTCGCCCGAGCCTCTCCTGACACCGCTGAATCCGAGCAATGCGTTGTCGCCAATTAGAATATGATAGTCAAACGCGATGTCAGCGCTGCGTTTATTGTGGACTCAAAAAGGCATCGTCTCCGTTTTCAGCCGATCCATTTCCAGAGGAGTCAAATACTACCCAACACCAAATCGTATATAATGCAACATAAAATGCTAAAGTGGAGGCGATATACGTACATGTTGTATGGAGAAGTACCTATATCGCCTCCACTTTAGCATCTTATGTAACATCATATACGACCTTGTGTTGACTGGGTAGTCCAGCCAACTAAAAACAGTTCTGGGAAGTAAGCCAAATGTTGCTGGCTGCAGACGTTAGAAGCGCTCGCGGGTTGAATCCTCGGCCGACGATGCAATGGGAGGAAACAGGATCAAGGACAAATCCGTGGTTGATAGATAAAGACGCGACATGTCAGTCACTCATCGATTCAGTTGATCAGCTGAGACGTTGGCTCGACCACTTACAACAACTTCTTCTAGTTTTAACAACCTCTCCTAATTCAGATATAGGGAAAGGTTGACAATTCTCCGACGGCAGCAGGCAGGCCTCGGACGATCATGTGAGAACCATTCTGTCACGCTTTGCATAATCCTGGAGCAGGTCATTGAATTTCAAGAGTCCCTCCATTTGGTACTATTTGACCACGGAATCGTGAGTGAGTACAAGAGTGCGCTCATCGTAGTCGGTGAAATCATGGACCTCTCCAGCAGTCTACCTCCATAGAGCAATCGAACGAGATCATCATACTGTTTTACTCACGCCACAGCGCTCTATCAAGTAGAGTAAACTGAATGACCTGATCGTATGCTTCCACTCATCAACGTCAACAAAACCAAATCATTTGATGTGAACAACTCCAACTCCACGGTAGCCGGGCAAACAGTGGAGAAGGTCGAAACCAAAGCCAGCCAACACGTCGGGCGGCGGACCAAGATCACATAGAACATGGAGATCCAATCTGTCAAGGCAATGCACCAAACCTCGAATACTCATCTCTAACGTGAAATCTGTGATGTTGTACGCCAGTAAGACTTGGTGCGTATTGACAGAGATCACATAGATTTCAAGCATTCATCACCCGATGTCTATGATGTACAGCTCGGGCCTGGTGGGCTCACAACTGGATCCCGAATGCTGAGCCCCATCGACGATGCCATCGAGATCCAATATCAACGGCAACTCCACAGTGTGAATGGGCGTAGGCCGGCCACAGACAACGTAAGAGCAGTGACGCGCGCTGCATGCAAGCGCTAGAACCCGGCAGGACATCGCAGCAGAGGCAGACCCAGGCTCAACCCTAAAAAAACAAAGTCGATAGTAGATAGGAGATCCTTAACGTTGGCCCCATGTACCCCAAAAGGTGCTCAGAACACAAGAGTGGGTGTGTAAGAATTGGATCTAACTTAATGATTGCCACATGTACATGGATGCTGAGAAAGAACCCAATCCTAATGCCGTATAGCCTATGTATTGTGTAACTTTGATTAGCTAAGTAATAGAGATTTATTTTAGAACTTGTTTGGAAGAATGTTTTATTTTTCATAAAACAAGTGGAACTGTAACTCTCAAAAAGCAAGGTTGTTTTCAGTGTATCGTACCTTGGAGTAAGCAGCGGGCAGCAGGGACTATGTCCAAGGGCTTGACGATCACTCCCCAGGCCATCTGCGAGTTGTGGGGCTTGCCTAGTATGTGGTGGGGTTTGACAGTGGGCCCTGTTAAACCTCTATAAAAAGCTGCATGTATCCGCAAGTAGGCTCCACCAAAGCGACCGTGTGCCGCTCAAAGCGCACAAGCCCAAGTCCTGGTGTTAGGTGGGACGCTAAACAGCCCTGACACGACGGCCCTCCGACGAGACAGGAGGTTTGCGCAGGCCCAATAAGCCGCCTAGAAAACCAATCATTACGAACAATATAAGAGATAATGCGACTCGATATAATCGGCAAAGACCTAGGCGACGAATACAGGATCACGATTGGAAGCTTGGAACATGGAATTGCAAGTCGCTTAGTTTCGCAGGTTGCGACAGGATGATCTACGATGAATTACATCCCCGCAACTTCGACGTCGTGGCGCTGCAGGAGAGGAGATTTGCTGGACAGGACAGAAAGTGTGGAAAAGCGGGCATCGAGCGGCTACCTTCTACCAAAGCTGTGGCACCACCAACGAGCTGGGAACCGGCTTCATAGTGCTGGGTAAGATGCGCCAACGCGTGATTGGGTGGCAGCCAATCAACGCAAGGATGTGCAAGCTGAGGATTAAGGGCCGTTTCTTCAACTATAGCATCATCAACGTGCACTGCTCACACGAAGGGAGACCCGACGACGAGAAAGAAGCGTTCTACGCACAGCTGGAGCAGACATACGATGGATGCCCACTGCGGGACGTTAAAATCGTCATCGGTGACATGAACGCACAGGTAGGAAGGGAGGAAATGTATAGACCGGTCATCGGACCGGATAGTCTGCACACCGTATCGAATGACAACGGCCAACGATGCATAAACTTCGCAGCCTCCCGCGGAATGGTAGTCCGAAGCACCTTCTTTCCCCGCAAAAATATCCACAAGGCCACATGGAGATCACCTAACCAAGAAACGGAAAACCAAATCGACCACGTTCTAATCGACGGTAAATTCTTCTCCACCATCACGAACGTCCGCACTTACCGCAGTGCGAATATTGAATCCGACCACTACCTCGTTGCAGTATGCCTGCGCTCAAAACTCTCGACGGTGTACAACACGCGTCGAAGTCGGACGCCGCGGCTTAACATTGGGCGGCTACAAGACGGTAGACTAGCCCAAGAATACGCGCAGCAGCTGGAAGTGGCACTTCCAACGGAAGAGCAGCTAGGCGCAGCGTCTCTTGAAGATGGCTGGAGAGATATTCGATCCGCCATTGGTAGCACCGCAACCGCTGCACTAGGCACGGTGCCCCCGGGTCAGAGAAACGACTGGTATGACGGCGAATGTGAGCAGTTAGTGGAAGAGAAGAATGCAGCATGGGCGAGATTGCTGCAACACCGCACGAGGGCGAACGAGGCACGATTTAAACAGGCGCGGAACAGACAAAACTCGATTTTCCGGAGGAAAAAGCGCCAGCAGGAAGATCGAGACCGTGAAGAAACGGAGCAACTGTACCGCGCTAATGACACACGAAAGTTCTATGAGAAGTTAAACCGTTCACGTAAGGGCCACGTGCCACAGCCCGATATGTGTAAGGACATAAACGGGAACCTTCTTACGAACGAGCGTGAGGTGATCCAAAGGTGGCGGCAGCACTACGAAGAACACCTGAATGGCGATGTGGCAGACGAAGATGGCGGTATGGTGATGGACCTGGGAGAACGCGCGCAGGACATAATTCTACCGGCTCCGGATCTCCAGGAAATCCAGGAGGAGATTGGCCGGCTCAAGAACAACAAAGCCCCTTGGGTTGACCAACTACCAGGAGAGCTATTTAAACACGGTGGTGAGGCACTGGCTAGAGCGCTGCACTGGGTCATTACCAAGATTTGGGAGGAGGAAGTTTTGCCGCAGGAGTGGATGGAAGGTGTCGTGTGTCCCATCTACAAAAAGGGCGATAAGCTGGATTGTAGCAACTACCGCGCAATCACATTGCTGAACGCCGCCTACAAGATACTCTCCCAAATTTTATGCCGTCGACTAGCACCAACTGCAAGGGAGTTCGTGGGGCAGTACCAGGCGGGTTTTATGGGCGAACGCTCCACCACGGACCAGGTGTTTGCCATTCGTCAAGTACTGCAGAAATGCCGCGAATACAACGTGCCCACATCATCTATTCATCGACTTCAAAGCCGCATATGATACAATCGATCGGGACCAGCTATGGCAGCTAATGCACGAAAACGGATTTCCGGATAAACTGACACGGTTGATCAAAGCGACGATGGATCGGGTGATGTGCGTAGTTCGAGTTTCAGGGGCATTCTCGAGTCCCTTCGAAACCCGCAGAGGGTTACGGCAAGGTGATGGTCTTTCGTGTTTGCTATTCAACATCGCTTTGGAAGGTGTAATACGAAGAGCAGGGATTAACACGAGTGGTACAATTTTCAATAAGTCCGTCCAGCTATTTGGTTTCGCCGACGACATAGATATTATGGCACGTAACTTTGAGAAGATGGAGGAAGCCTACATCAGACTGAAGAGGGAAGCTAAGCGGATCGGACTAGTCATCAACACGTCGAAGACGAAGTACATGATAGGAAGAGGTTCAAGAGAAGACAATGTGAGCCACCCACCGCGAGTTTGCATCGGTGGTGACGAAATCGAGGTGGTAGAAGAATTTGTGTACTTGGGCTCACTGGTGACTGCCGAAAATGACACCAGCACAGAAATTCGGAGACGCATAGTGGCTGGAAATCGTACGTACTTTGGACTCCGCAAGACGCTCCGATCGAATAGAGTTCGCCGCCGTACCAAACTGACAATCTACAAAACGCTAATTAGACCGGTAGTCCTCTACGGACACGAGACCTGGACGATACTCGTGGAGGACCAACGCGCACTTGGAGTTTTCGAAAGGAAAGTGCTGCGTACCATCTATGGTGGGGTGCAGATGGCGGACGGTACGTGGAGGAGGCGAATGAACCACGAATTGCATCAGCTGTTGGGAGAACCATCCATCGTTCACACCGCGAAAATCGGACGACTGCGATGGGCCGGGCACGTAGCCAGAATGTCGGACAGTAACCCGGTGAAAATGGTTCTCGACAACGATCCGACGGGCTCAAGAAGGCGAGGTGCGCAGCGGGCAAGGTGGATCGATCAGGTGGAGGATGACTTGCGGACCCTCCGTAGACTGCGTGGTTGGCGACGTGTAGCCATGGACCGAGCCGAATGGAGAAGACTCTTATATACCGCACAGGCCACTTCGGCCTTAGTCTGAATAAATAAATAAAATAAACCTTGGAGTAAGGTAAACCAAAATCTGCAACCATACACCTGATGAGACATCTCAGATCGTGTAAGGATTGGCCCAGGCAGCATGAGCCAAAATGACCTCCGTACAACCCCTGCAGCTGATCCACGCATATTTCTTGCATGTGTAAGTTCAGCGTCCATTGCATCCTCTCTACGGGTTTATCCGAGGCTAACAAGTAGCATGGCATTTAAATAATTTTAGGAACGTGAGCATGACATGACATGCTGATATCACTGCTCCACCGATTCTACTTCAAACTTCACATATCTATTCCGTATAGTCCGGGAAGTCTGCAATTCCGAACATACATAAAACATCCATGTTCAGATAACACATCTCTGATTTCAAAAGTACACCTGACCATTTCCCCAGTACAACCAATTTGAGCTTCATACTTGACTTAAACAAAAGCTTATAACTCAAGCCGTACTTTAAAAAAAATGTTGGTGAATTCAACAATTCAGAGCCCATCAGCAAAAACTTTCCCAAAAAGAAAAACCAAAATAAAATGTTGGAAATCTTTGTAACATCACATTTAATCCTTTCAGGTCCAAATTTTTCTAAGCAGTATTACCCAGTAAATTTTATATGTTCCAATTACGTGAGTTCCTGCACACAAAACTTCGATTTATCGATATTAATTGAGAGATTTGCCACTTCTTTCAGACTCCGGAGATATTTCTTAAAAGTGTTGCTTATGACAAGATGATATCGTCAAGGTAAACAAACACATTTGGATCCAGTTCACCATACCCTAGCACCTGGTCCATCAACCGCGACAATCCAAACGGTAGTCTGGTGAACTGGAACAACCCCCTTACGAACACCCGGAACGCTGTGTACTTTCTAGAGTCCAATTTGCCAGAAAGCCTTTCGAAAGGTCAATCGTAGACAAGCACTTGGAAGCTCCTAATCTACCCAGAATGCGGTCCTGGTGTGGAAGGGGGTAGGCATTCGACGGGTTCTTTCATTCAATTTGCGCGCATCTAGACACACACGCACTTTGATACGGCCTTCTGCTTCTGATTCGCCCTTTTCGGTCACAGGAACAATTAACAGAGCCCAATCGCTATTGGACCGCTCCACGACTCCAGAGTCGATCCACTTATCTAACTCCTCATTTACACTCTTTTGGATTTCCGGGGACCATGGGGGCGGATTTGATCGGATTGGAGCTAAATTGTTGAACTGTAGTTCTAAATTTTGTTACAGATTGTTACGAGGGGGTGGGGGGTTCTTAAAAACAACATTTTTCGCGTTACGTAATATTTGAACAGACCCAAACCTCCTGCAGTAGTTTGTTCCACTCTAGTTGGCTGCAACTTCAGTTTCAAATCTCACAAAGGTTTTCGACTACCGATTCCCAATACTGTTATCTGCGCTCCGCAGTTTAGCAAACCAATCAGTTGAATACCCAACCCATGACATCTACCTTTGCTAACGGTCGATTATCACCCTCTATTTGTACTTGAGTTCTCCAACTTCCTGAACATGAGAAACGAATTAAGTTAGAGACTTCGTAATACGACATCGACGACCTCGAGAATTTCTAATATTGAGACATTGCAACAAATGTCCAACAAAATAATTTTCAATTTTAGACAAAAAATCGTTGCAATCTTCTATTGCAACGATTAGCTCCTTGTTCCCTTAGTATAAATTAGGTTAGGTTTAGTTTAAGTTGAAAACATTGTAATTCCTACATGGTTCAATTCAACCAGAGGAAAAATCCTAACTGCCAGAAGCAATTAAAATGTATTAATAGTAACTAAAAATGTAACCTAGCAAATAAGGATAATAGTATTAAGAAAACACGGAACACCTAGTCTAAGAGATGAATGTATGTATTAGATAATAACCAAATAACATTTCTTAAAAAAAACTTTAACGTTGGTCGCCAATTGAGACTTTATTAGACTTACGGGCTTGCTCTCAAGCCTCAAGGCGGATTAACAACTCCCGGTCAATAACTCAGTAACATGAAACCCCTCAACTGTTAATTTATTGTAATTTTGAGTAAAATGGCTATGACAGTTTATTTGGAGTTAGTTAGTAGAAATCTAATTTATTGGGCTATTGCACTTTGAAATCTTTGTTGGGTGGTTTTCTGGTTTTTTGTTGTTCGGTATGTACCGGTGGTGTTATTGGACGACGTTGGCGAGCGCTCGCAGCAGCAGGCGAGTTGGTGGTCGACGGCAGCTTGGTAGGGAGATGGCGGGTTGGTGAATTGAATGGCTCAGGGCGGGGTCGGAGGTTACCTTTAATGGTCGAAATGGCAGCTTGCCACTCGCAAGGACTTGTGTGGCCCCAAATGGCCGGAGCGAATTGTTATGACAGCAGCTCTCCGTGGGTGCGTGTGCACGCCTCGGAGGTCTGACCACAAGAGGGCGAGTCATGGCTTGCTGCGCACTGATCGACACGCTGAGGTGTTAATACATAATCACACGCTGATGGTAACTTACTCAAACCCCACATTTCCTTTCTTCTCTCATTAAAAAAGGGCAAAAAATCCTCTAGCATAGAACGCAATGATTGTTTTAAAGTTATTTACGCCAGATGAAGATGAACATATTGCTTTTGAGAAACCGATAATTTCCTTTGAAAACTGAACTCCGAAATAAACTAGTCTGATCATCGTGGTTTTCAATCGCAGAACGACGAAATGCAAGTCAATAGGTTGTATCGTTTAAATATTAAACTAAATTGGTACCTAGTGTTAAGGTATTGATCTCACAAGAAACATTTCATATTGTAGCAATAATCTTAATATCTTATACCGTCCATTAAAAGCAACTATCAGCTTCATATATAGTAATACCAGCAAGCTGACCTTCAACATATCGATGTTGAACCTGCTAACAACCGCGTACAACATGAGTTCCCAAACTGTGGCCGCGACTCCTAGGGAGGTCGTGGGCTGATCAATGATGGGTTGCGAAAGACGAATCTTGATTCATACTTTTGTCCCACAAGTCTATCACAACCATTAAATTTGGATCTATGTAATGAATGGAGAATAATAAATTTTGAGATTTTATCAAATAGGGGAACAGACGGCTTTGGCAGGTTTTGTTCTATTATTGCCAGGGGGGTTTTCGTCAACCGAATTTTATGAAATTTGGCCACAATATTCATTGATATGCAAAGAATGTTTGGGCCAAATTTGATCATAATCGGTCATAAAAAAAACCCCTGCCAATAATAGAACAAAACCTGCCAAAGCCGTCATTACCCCTACATGTTACGGTTTATTTTATTTTACTCCTCCTAAGTGACAAATGTTGAATGGAATTGTGTACGTACCATTTCTAAATGTTCTGTGTTTGGGCCTGAAGTTAGGCAATCAAAAATTATAGATAAGAGAGATTCCCAGACACAAACTCTATATTGTTGGTGCCACATGGCACAAATCATTTCGGGATGCCCAAATAGGATCGGAATCCTACACCAAATAGAGCTATGTATTCAACGCCTTGGCTGTTGCAGACAAAACGCAAAAACGCAATAAAAACACATTTGCGGGATTTGACTGATGGACCAATATCTTATAAGGAAACCTCGTCATATTTCGCAATGGGTAACACATTGGACGTTTCTCTCGAGGCACAGAGAGATCGCCGATCATTTTAATTTGTTGAATGTATTGTAAACTGTTTATATTTGTATGTTTGTAAACTAATTTTATGTAATACTAGCTTTATGTACCCGGCCTTGCTCGGAATTGCCAGTTTGATTCGCAGTTTGGTTTTTCACACTCGGAAAATGATAAAACCAATTAGTTAACAGGGTAATTGTGTTTTTATTATCAACACTTCATCATTTGATTAAAAGAAGACTTTTGGCAACATTGACTGATTTTGAAGAAGAGATCGTAGGTTTGAATAGCCTTATTCCGGGCAAACGTCCACTTTTAAAGAACGAAAAACATCCACCGATGCCTTATGCCAGGCAAACTCATATTTTTAAAGAAGGGTTCACTCTCACCATTGCCTTATTCCGGGCAAATGCCTACTTTTAAAGAAGCAATCACATCCATCATCCAGAAGGAAACACATTAATCTTTGCTTTTTACTTGGAAAACCATAATTCCGATGGAGGGTAACAATATCATTGCTTTATACCCAGGAAATGCATACTTTCTATGAAAGATTTTTCTGATGCTATTCATAATCATACCAAATGCCCTTCATGTCAAATGACCTTAGGCCAATTAGTGTTATCATAGATATATTTATAGTGTTATGATGGCCTGCTTCATTCAGGGATATGTCATTTTCAGGGTAATATCATTTTCGTTAAAGTTATTTTTTTTTTTGAAAATTTTATTACCGGAAAAATGTAGTTGTCGAAGATTTGCTATTTATGAGGAATTCAGGAAATTTGTTTTCGGAGCATTGTAATTAAGTAATTAATTGTAATTAAGTCGTTTTCTATACAATACCCAACCTCAATAATCTCTCACATTCTAAAAACCCCTCCCAGCCTCGCTATAATAGTGTCCTTTGGATAGAGAATATGTGTTTACAAATTTGGTTTAAATCAAGGGTGTTAACGATCATTCAGTAATTTGCGTTCGATCATTTAGTAGTTTGTTAATAACACATTCCAGAAGCTGAATTTCAAAATATGTTGTATGGTGGACTTCTAGTGCGAAGGTTTTTCTATGACTCTGCCCAATGGTTCGTCGTTTGAATTCCACTAGAAACGGAGTTATAGCTATAGTTTCAGTAACTTAGACTAAATGATAACAAAATTCCAATCATTTAGTTTAAGTTACTGCAACTAGCGCTCTAACTCCGTTATTAGTTGAATTCTAATAACGAACCATTAGACAAAGTTGTAGAAAAACCTTCGCACTAGAAGTCCACCATACAACATGATTTGAAATTCAGCTTCTGGAATGTGTTATTGACAAACTACTAAATGATCGAACGCAAATTACTGAATGATCGTTAACATCCTTGGTTTAAATTGATCCATGCGATAAAAAGGTATACTAAACTGTTCGTTTAATAAATATACCCTCTCTCTCATTTAGCTATGCCACTCCTACCCAGTATGATATAGTCTTCCTTAGACAGAGAATATGGGCTCCAAATTTTGTGGACATCAGTAAATGGGTTCAGAAGTTATGCTGAATTGATCGATAGCTAAACAACACCCCTCTCTCACACCCTCCCCCTTTTAAAATGACCTACCCACATCCACTAAAAACTTTTCCTTAGGACAGACAATATTTGATACAAATTTGATTCAAAGCGGTCATGGGGTTCAAGACTTACATTGAGTTGATCGATTGCTAAACAAAACTTCTCCCTTTTTTCCAAAGAACATCCCTCACCACACTATCGTCGTCTCCTTAACATGAAGAATATGTGTTCCAAATTTGATTGAAATCGGCCAAGGGGTTTAGAAGTTACACTTAGTTGATCGATAACTAAGCAATACCCCTACCCCCACACCCTCCCTCTTTTACAAAGGGTATCTCTAACCCCCCAAAATCATCGTCTCCTTAACATGAAGAATGTGTGTTCCAAATTTGGTTGAAATCGGCCAAGGTGTTCAGAAGTTACACTGAGTTTATCGATAACTAAGCAATACCCCTCCCCGTACACCCTCCCCCTTTTACAAAGAGTATCTCTAACCCCCCTATCATCGTCTCCTTAGGATGAAGAATGTGTGTTCCAAATTTGGTTGAAATCGGCCAAGGGGTTCAGAAGTTGCACTGAGTTTATCGATAACTAAGCAGTACCCCTCCCCCCACACCCTCCTCCTTTCCCAAGGAGCATGCTTAACCCCCCTATCGTCGTCTCCTTAGGATGAAGAATGTGTGTTCCAAATTTGGTTGAAATCGGCCAAGGGGTTCAAAAGTTACACTGAGTTGATCGATAACTAAGCAATACGCCTCCCCCACACCCTCCCCCTTTCCCAAGGAGCGGCCCAAACCCCCTATCGTTGTCTCCTTAACATGAAGAATGTATGTTATAAATTTGTTTGAAATCGGCCAAGGTGTTCAGAAGTTACACTGAGTTGATCGATAACTAAGCAATACCCCTACCCCCACACCCTCCCTCTTTTACAAATGGTAGCTCTAACCCCCCAAAATCATCGTCTCCTTAACATGAAGAATTTGTATTCCAAATTTGGTTGAAATCGGCCAAGGCGTTCAGAAGTTACACTGAGTTTATCGATAACTAAGCAATACCTCTCCTCCACACCCTCCCTCTTTTCTAAAATGCATCTCTAACCCCCCTATCGTCGTCTCCTTAGGATGAAGAATGTGTGTTCCAAATTTGGTTGAAATCGGCCAAGGGGTTCAAAAGTTACACTGAGCTGATCGATAACAAAGCAATACCCCTCCCCCACACCCTTCTTCTTTTCCAAAGGTCATCTGTAACCCCCTAGCGTCGTCTCCTTAGGATGAAGGATGTGTTACAAATTTGGTTGAAATCGGCCAAGGGGTTCAAAAGTTACACTGAGTTGATCGATAACTAAGCAATACCCCTCCCCCCACACCCTCCCTCATTTACAAAGGGTATCTCCAACACCCCAAAATCATCGTCTCCTTAACATGGAGAATTACTTACTTACTTACGGATCCTGTACACCTCCAGCGGTGCAAAGGGCCGACTTGAAAGATCTCCATCCTGAGCGATGCCCGGCTATCGCTTTAACCTGTTGCCAGGTTAGATTTCGGTCGACTTCTTTTATTTCTTTATTGAGGCTTCGTCGCCATGAGCCTCTGGGTCTGCCTCTGCTGCGATGTCCCGCTGGGTTCCAGTCTAATGCTTGCTTACAGATTTCGTTTCCGCCCCTACGTAGAGTGTGGCCGACCCAGCCCCACTTCCGATCCCGAATTTCTGTTGCTATCGGCCTCTGGTGACAACGACGATGGAGCTCATTGTTTGAGATCCAGTTGTGAGGCCACCAGGCCCGAATTATATACCGCAGGCATCTGTTAATGAACACCTGCAGCCGTTGAGTGTTCTCCACTGATACACACCATGTTTCGCTAGCGTATAACAGCACAGATTTCACGTTAGAGTTGAAAATTCGTATTTTGGTGCGTTCACTTATCTGCTTGTTTTTCCAGATATTTCTTAAACTCGCAAAGGCAGCCCTTGCTTTCTTGATCCGTGCGCCTATGTCGATCTTGGTACCGCCGTCCGACGCCATTTGGCTACCAAGATATTGGAAGCTTTCAACATTCTCCACTGGTTGCCCGGCTACTGTGAAACTGGAAGGAGTCGCCGTGTTTACATCCAACGATTTAGTTTTGTTGACGTTGATGACTAAACCTGCCGAAGAGGAGCGCTCGGCAAGGTCGTTGAGCTTACTCTGCATATCAGAGCGCCGTTGCGCGAGGAGTGCAACGTCATCAGCCAATTCGAAGTCGTTTAGATGCTCCATGGTTATAGGCTGCCATAACAGCCCGCGGTTTGGTTCACGGTCAATCGCACCTACCAGAATCTCATCGATTACGATGAGGAACAGTAACGGTGATAGGATACATCCTTGCCTCACACCAGCTACGACCCGGATAGGGTCGGACAGGACCCCATTGTGCAGCACTCTACACGAAAAGGCCTCGTACTGTGCTTCGATGAGGCCGATGATTTTCTCAGGAACTCCCTTGCGTCTCAGGGCGCCCACATATTCTCGTGATTGAGACGGTCGAAAGCTTTTCGTAGTCAATGAATACCAAGTAAAGGGACTCTTGGAATTCGTTGACCTGCTCCAGAATGATGCGGAGCGTGACAATATGGTCCACACAGGATCTTCCGGCACGGAATCCGGCTTGCTGCCGCCGGAGAGTCGCATCGATCTTCTCCTGAATCCGGGCTAGGATAATTTTGCACAGAACTTTGAGAACGGTACACAGCAACATAATGCCTCGCCAGTTATCGCATACAGTCAGGTCACCCTTTTTGGGCACCTTTACTAAGATACCTTGCATCCAGTCGACCGGAAAAGTTGCGGTGTCCCAGATATTATGAAATAAACGATGCAGTAGTTGAGCGGATGTCATGGGGTCAGCTTTGAGCATCTCGGCTGATATCTGTAACCGTCTGTGTGTGTTAGTTGCGTTATTCCATCGTTCCGTTTGTTTATAAACGTTTCTAGTGTTTTTTGGAAATGAAAAATACCGTTTAATCATTCAACATCGAGATTTGCATGATATCAACAATATTTCGGCTCACTTTCATCGGTGCAAAGTTAGATTCCTGCAGAATTTGCCGTAAACATTTGCAGAATCGCATTCTTCGTCGATCGCCATCATTATTTGCCAGCCAAAGCCGCCAACACCTCCCACCGCCACGCGCCACCCGCCACCCGCCAACCGCCATACGCCACCCACCACCCGCCTACTGCCACACCACCCGATACATATTCTCGTCATTCTATCGCCAACTCAATCAAAAACCAAACCGCAACAGTTCGTATTTCCGCCGCTGCATCTGATCACATTACAGCAACATCATTTGCCAAGATCGACAAATCGCCAGTACTCGAACTCCTCATAGCAATAAACAACACCTTCCTTCTGTTGTTTTCACTTCGCCATCCGAAAGAAACATCCAAACGCAATAGCCTGTCCTCTTCTCCAAACTGAAGGTGTATTCGTTGGGTGCATCCATCTTCAATCGTATCGGCTTTCATATATGTGTGAGTATAGAGTGACAACCAATTATACGATTCATCAACATCACCACCACACCGCGTTTTGTCGAGGGGGCACTGCATATCTTCGTACCATACAAACAGCGACATCTATCGAGGAGCATTTTGCATTGCAAGGCAGCCAGTTTCTCTATACCATGTCGTCCAGTGTCTGTGAAAGCTGTGCCCATGAGCTGAAGGACACAGTTGTAGTAAAATGCAACGCTTTTTGCTCCTCTATTTTTTGCCAGAGTTGCACAAGAATGTCCGATGAAGTCCTGGCATCTGTAAACGGAAATGAAAATTTGTTCTGGGCCTGCAACGCATGCAAAGATTTGTTTAAGAAGACCCGTTTCCGCAATGCCTTAACATCAACGAATGGTGCCAATGAGTTGGTCATAGATGCGCTGAAAACAGAGATTCGCGACTACGTTTTGGGTGAAATTAAGGATGAAATTCGTCAAAATTTCAAATCCTTATCCGAAAATTTACCGAAAACTCCTATAGGACCACGCCCGTCATTCTTTGGTGGATCAAGTAGGAATAAAAGACAACGTGAAGCAGGAAACGGAGAAGACGAAACATCCCAACGTCCATCCAAACTACTCTGTGGAACTGGTGATGGTAATCCGGGTTCCAGCGTTGTTGCGGCCATTCAAGCGGATAACAGCCGATTTTGGTTGTATTTGTCGAATATTCATCCGGATGTGAGCGAGGAAACGGTAACAAATATGATTCATTCCAACCTGGGAGTGAATGATGTGACTGTTATCAAGTTGGTTCCCCGAGGAAAAGATGTGCGTTCTCTTTCTTTTGTGTCATACAAAGTCGGAATGGAAGTCAACTTGAAATCAAAAGCAATGTGTTTGGACACATGGCCATCTGGTGTGAGATTCCGGGAGTTTGAAGACATTGGCAGAAAACGAGATTTTTAATGCCAGTGCTGTTGAAGCCGTCTGCAACGATCGAGACTCCGAAGACAGGCAAGTAGATTCGATAAATCCCCTCAAGCATCATGTACGAGTCTTCGCGATAGTTGTCCCCTTACAATTTTTATCAAAATGTCCGAGGATTAAGAACTAAAACTAAAGATCTCCGTCTGGCACTTTCATCCTGTGACTATGACGTCATCGCACTTACTGAAACTTGGCTCCGGATGCGATATATTAAGCTCAGAGCTCTCGTCCGACTATGTGATTCATCGTCTCGATCGAAACCCATCTACTTCTCAACTGCTTCGTGGCGGCGGTGTGTTAATCGGCGTCAAAAAGCATTTACGTTGTAAGTTGGTCTCGCTGAATAACGCTTGCAGTTTAGAGCAGGTTGTTGTATCTGTATCGTTGCCAATGCAGTCCGTTTATATTTGCTGCATTTACATAAGACCGAATTCAGACCCCTCTGTGTACTTAGATCATGCATCGTGCGTACAACAGTTGTGTGAAATCGCCAACACTACTGACACCGTAATTACGCTGGGAGATTACAATCTACCTAGACTGTCTTGGGAATACGATGCTGACATGAATTCTTACATCCCTGTAAATGCCTCCTCTGAGCAGGAAATTACATTGACGCAGTCCATTCTCGCCTGCGGACTACAGCAGGTTCAGGATGTTCGAAATGTGAATGATAGATTACTTGACCTGGCTTTCGTTAGTGATACTAACAGAATAGAACTTTTGAATCGCCCTGTGGACTTTTAAAAATTGACGCTCATCATAAGCCTTTTATTGTAAAATTGGACTTCATCAGTAAGACCGACGACATAGAACATGACCGCTTTTACTACGATTTCAACCAGTGTGACGAGGACTCAATTCAAACTCATCTTGCATCGATTGATTGGGCATCTCTCTTGGCAGATTGCGACGTCGATGATGCTGTTTTACGATTTTATGGTATAATTTATGAAACGATTCATGAGTACATACCTCTTAGACGGAAACGCTCTATAGTACACTACAGTCAACCCTGGTGGACTCCTGAACTTCGGAATCTTCGAAATAGATTACGAAAAGCTAGGAAACGGTTTTTCAAAACGCGCAATGAACAAAATAGGCAGTTACTTCATGATACGGAAGTGCACTACTCTACCAAGTTAAGTTCTGTTTTCCACGATTATATATTGCACCAAGAGTCAAATATAAAACGCGATCCGTCAATGTTCTGGAGCTACGTTAAGAAGCTAAGACGCAACGGCGGCGTCCCGAGCAATGTTTCGTATAAAGGAACTAGTGCTGATTCCACAGAGCATGCTGCTGAATTGTTTGCTGAGTTTTTCAGAAATGTTTTCTCAGACTCTCGTCCTACTCACACCCCGGATGAGCACCGTGACTGGATAAGCGGTATAGCTCATTACAACGTACATCTACCGCATCTAAATGTATCGTCAGAAGATGTGAAGAAAGTTCTTTCATCTGTAGACGGTTCCAAAGGTCCTGGTCCAGACAGTTTGCCGCCATCTTTCATTAAACAATTTGCAACGTCCCTCGCTGCGCCGGTAACGATGATCTTCAATCGCTCGCTGGATAGTGGTATTTTCCCAACTGCATGGAAGACCGCCTCCATTACTCCTATTCACAAATCCGGTAATACTCACAATGTAGAGAACTATCGTGGGATTTCTATCCTCAGTTGCCTCCCGAAAACGTTCGAAAAGATGGTTTACGAAGTCGTGTACCAAGCGGTTCGCCCTATAATCTCCGAATATCAACACGGATTTGTCCGGAAACGATCGACAACGACTAACCTGATGGTTTTTGCCAACACAGTAATCAACTCCATAGAGAGAAAACGACAAGTTGATGCCATATACGTGGACTTCAGTAAAGCTTTCGATAAGGTTCCACATTCTTTTGCTATCGATAAGATGAGGCACATGGGAATTCCTGACTGGGCAACGACTTGGTTCCAGTCCTATTTGACAGACCGCTCTGCATATGTTCACATCAACGGAGTTAATTCAGCGAATTTTGGCATTCCGTCAGGCGTCCCCCAAGGAAGTCACATAGGACCGTTAATTTTTATTCTGTTTATTAATGACCTGTGCAATAGTCTTCGCTCCTCTAAGCTTTTATTCGCTGACGATCTAAAGATATATCGTGAAATCGAGACTAGGTTGGATTGCTGCGTTCTCCAAAATGACATTGATACACTTCTACGATGGTCCTCTTTAAATGGTATGGAAGTCAATGTTGCTAAATGCAGTTCCATAACATTCAGCCGTTTGCGAGAGCCATTGCTGACTGATTACTTTATTGGAAACAGCCGTTTACTACGAGTTTCATCGATTAAAGACTTGGGAGTCATTATTGACTCTAAAGTCAGATTTAACGACCACATCAACATGATCACAGCCAAATCGTTGGCCATGCTGGGATTTTTGAAAAGAAACACGAATGCATTCCAGGACATATATGCGCTAAAAGCGTTGTATTGTGCTCTCGTCCGCAGTCTGCTAGAATATGCAGTTGTTGTATGGGCACCCTTTCATGCAACATTGATTAACAGAATGGAAGCGATTCAACGAAACTTCATCAGATACGCCCTCCGGGTACTACCTTGGAACAATACGGCTAGCTTGCCCCCCTACGAAGAACGGTGTATGCTAATAAATCTGCAATCGCTAGCTGCCAGAAGAAAACTCCTTCAAAGACTCTTCGTGTTCGGAATTCTCGCTGGAGATGTAGACTGTGGCTTTCTCCTAGCTAAAGCACACATCAACGTGCCTCGAAGACAACTACGGCATTACATACTTCTTGCCGAGTCTACTCACCGTACAAACTATGGATACAATGAGCCATGGAGCATGTGCTGCCGCACGTTTAATGAAGTAAGTCACGTGTTTGATTTTAATATTAGTAAAGAGGCCTATAAGTCAAGAATACAAAACCTAGTATAGCTAAGAAACATCTGTACAACTTTACGTTGAAGATTGAAATAAATAAATATGCGGTCGACCCCTGGGGCTTTATTCGATTTCATGCTTTGGATGGCTGTTTGAATCTCTAGCAGTGATGGAGCTTCGGTATTGACGCGTGTTATACGTCGGATCCTAGGCAGATCATGCCGAGGTGGTGATGGCCTGGCTGGCACTTGAAAAAGTTGTTCGAAGTGCTCGAACCAGCGTTTCAGCTGGTCAGTTGGGTCGGTCAATAACTGATCATTCGCGTCTTTCACAGGCATCGTTGCATTCATCTTCGCCCCGCTTAAGCGTCGTGAGATATCGTAGAGGAGGCGAAGAATGTGTGTTCCAAATTTGGTTGAAATCGGCCAAGGGGTTCAGAATTTACACTGAGCTGATCGATAACTAAGCAATACCCCTCCCCTCACACCCTCTTCCTTTTCCAAAGAGCATCCCTAACCCCCCTATCGTCATCTCCTAAAGATAAAGAAAGTGTGTTCCAAATTTTGTTGAAGTTGGCCAAGGGGTTCAAAAAGTGCACTGAGTTGGTGAATAACTAAGCAATACACCTCCTACCACACCCTCCCTCTTTTCCAAAGAGCATGCTTAGCCCCCCTATCGTTGTCTCCTTAAGATAAAGAATGTGTGTTCCAAATTTGGTTGAAATCGGCCAAGGGGTTCAAAAGGTACACTGAGTTGATCAATAACTTAGCAATAAACCTTCCCCCCACACCCTCCCCCTTTTCCAAAGAGCATTTGGTTGAAATCGGTCGATGGGTTCAGAAGTTATGCTGGAACATACATACAAACATACTTACAAACATACAAACATTGAGTTTTATATATATATAGATAGATAGATAGATAGATAGAAGATAGATACAATAGATACAATGAAATCCAAACAATTCAAATCCAAACCATAATCCATTTTCAGCGGTCTTCCAGACGTGCTTTGTGATTTTTCAAACCACAATCCATTTTCCAGCGGTCTTCCAGGTGCGCTTTGTGGTTCTTCAAATCACATTCCATTTTCCAGCGGTCTTCCAGACACGCTTTGTGATTTTCTTGATCACAATCCATTTTCCAGCGGTCTTACAGACGCGCTTTGTGGTTTCCAAACAACAATCCATTTTCAGCGGTCTTCCAGACGCACTTTGTCATTTTTCAAACCACAATCCATTTTCCAGCGGTCTTCCAGGCGCTCTTTGTGATTTCCCAAACCACAATCCATTTCCCAGCGGTCTTCCAGACGCGCTTTGTGATT
This sequence comes from Armigeres subalbatus, assembly GCF_024139115.2. Taxonomy (NCBI): domain Eukaryota; kingdom Metazoa; phylum Arthropoda; class Insecta; order Diptera; family Culicidae; genus Armigeres; species Armigeres subalbatus. The sequence goes on from NC_085141.1 coordinate 280,882,666, forward strand.
TTCCGAACCACAATCCATTTTCCAGCGGTCTTCCAGACGCGCTTTGTGATTTTCCAAACCACAATCCATTTTCCAGCGGTCTTACAGACGCGCTTTGTGATTTTTCAAACCACAATCCATGTTCCAGCAGTCTTCCAGAAACGCTTTGTGATTTCCAAACCACAATCAATTTTCCAGCGGTTTTCCAGACACGCTTTGTGATTTTTCAAACCACAATCCATTTTCCAGCGGTCTTGAGACACCCTCTTTATAATTATTCAAACCACAATCCATTTTGCAGCGTTCTTCCAGACGCGCTTTGTAGCAATACAAACCCATTGCCTTGTGTTTTTTAACCATCAAATATTTCAACACATTAGCACATTAACAAATTGAATTCAACTCACCTTTTGAAACCAGCGTCAGGATCCAACAAATAACCTGACAGGTTCGCCAAAATGTGTGGCCCCAAATGGCCGGAGCGAATTGTTATGATGTGTGCACGCCTCGGAGGTCTGGCCAGAAGAGGCCGAGTCATGGCTTGCTGCGCACTGATCGACACGCTGAGATGTTAATACATAATCACACGCTGATGGTATTGCGGATCTTTTGAAAATTTTCCATTTTGCGGATTCCGTAAAGTTCTTCCGCAGCTGTCAAAGTTCTTCCGCAAGCTTGAAAACCTGAGAAACACTGGAACAAAAAGCAGATATTTGGTGTTGTCATCGTAGTATGCCATGCGAAACGACAGAGAAAATGTATGAAGTGACAGTTGTGGTAGATTATAAATTGAACCGGAAAAGGAAAAGCTTTCTCTGGAACAGCAATAACTTATTCAAACCCCACAGGACTCTATCGAGGAAACTGCAGCGTGCCCTTCGTTGACGCAATCGACGGACCACGGACGAGACCGTATTGACCACGCCGAGAATGGTTCTCTCCAACAGAACTGTGATGGTTGGACCGAGATCCAACGTGGACGTTGACTCGGTCGATCGTGCTGCGTGAGGTCGCTAATCTAGCGAATGATATAAACGAACAAAAGGTCCTGTGGACCAGAATGGTTGAAAACTCTTCCTTCAGGTTTTTCTGGTAGTCCTAGTTACCTGAACGAACTATTAAGGGCAACAAGATGTCGTTAACTTCTATTTAAAAGTCACTGAGGCACTACAGATGCATTCTCACTAACGGGTTAATTGCACTGACGCCACTTTACAGACCTTTTCCTTTTCCATCGAGTTTTCCCGCCCAATCGTTCATGCTTCCATTATTATACTTATCCACTCATTCCATGTCGACCAACATGTCCTTCTTCTTTTTTATACCACAGTAGATCATCATCACCCATTTAGAGGTGTGCGCCGCCGCCGCCGACAGTTTTTGGCACGCCGCCGCCGCTGACATTTTTGCATCGGCGCGCCGCCGTTTAAAACTTGTCACGCCGCTGATCTATAATTTTCCACGCCGATTCAAATTTTAAGTGGAAACTCCAAAGATTCAGTGCAATTTCCGTATCATTTCCTGATAGATCTCTACAACATCACGTTGAAACTCCAGAGATTTTTTCGTGAAGATACCAATTATTTCCATACAATATCTTGTTGAAATTTTGAAGAGCTCTCCGTAAAAACTAAGCGTGAAAATTGTGAATAAGTTCCCGTTGAAATCCAAAAAAATCAGCAGAAGCCTACCGAGCAAAGCTTAAGAGGAAATCGATAACTTGTTTTAATGTTGTGAAATCATCGATTATGTTTACTTAATTTGATATCTTTTTGGTCGTTTTTTAGCGTTAAAAAACAAAATATGTACTTATAATAGTAATAGCAGAAATATCTTACTGTGACATCCAATCAAAAACTATTCCTGCTGTCGATCGAAATGTTTTGATATTGGTTTCCGATAACTAAATAAGTACACAGTTTGATGTCATAAAATTCAATTTAATAATCTACAGCAAAATGAGATCAAAATATTTAATCAATCAAGATGATTTATACATATTTGAAAACAAATTATGAATCAATTTGATGTCAAAATCAAAATATGTTTTCTATAAGATCTCATTATGTTTTAAGACTTTGGTCGAGAATGTCATTTGGTCAAACAGTTCCTTTGGCTGAATTTTTTTTTGAATATGTCCTTCGGCCGAAATAGTCGTTTGGTCGAAAAGGTCATTTGGTTCGGCTGAATTGGTCATTTTGAATATTTTAAAGACAATAACTGGAGAATCTTTTGAATTTCGTTTCAAAATTTTGATGAAAAATTTTCAGTTTTTCCAGAATATTCATTTGATAAATTAATTTCAGATTTTCAGATTTTCTACTCTCCAGTTTCAAAAAATTCTTTGCCAAGAGTAGCTCTTTGGATTTACCAAAGAAAACTGTTTGGGATTTGCATGAGAATCTCTTCATAGTTGTTCCAAATTTCTACAGGAAAATATATCTACGGAAAGTTCCTATTGAGTTTCTGTTGAGTATTCTTTGGAATTCACACAACAAATTGTGATTGGTAAAAGAGATGCTTTAACGTTGACTTCCCTAATCTAGATAAATTAAGACGGTTAGTTTTTTTTATCCTTTATTAGAGTGATTTTTTCGCAGGGAAAAGTTCATCACTAAACGGTTAGTATGGCATAGCCAACTTTAAAACATCGGAAAAATGCTCGGAATTTTTGAGGATTTTTTGGATTTCTTCAGAAAAATCTTGGTAAGTTCCATCGACCGAAAGCGACCGACGGCCGAACTAGTAATTTGGCCGAAAAAGCCGTTTGTCCTAACAGGTTGTCCGGCGACCCTAACGAATTATTGGCCAAAAATGCCATTTAGCAGAAATAGTTTTTTGACAGAATGGGCCATTTGGCCGAAAATGTAATTTGGTCCAACGGGTATACTGCCAAATTTCAAAGACTGAACCTACTGAACGGGCAATATGGTCAGAAATGGACATTTGTCTGGTGAAATGGTCTTTTTGTCTATTGACCATTGAACAAAATTCCGTGGCCTCTCTATTTTTAAGTCGACACTGGCCTTTAGGCCAAAATACATCTAACCAGGTACCATTTAGCAAAACTAAACGTTTCACGGAAACTGTTATCAGGTCAAAACTGGTTTGACCGAAAATGTTGTTTGGTCGAAAGCAATGTATAGTCAAAAGGAAAATTTTGGACGGACTTGTAAAAAGTTGTTTACCCTAACAGGTCATTTGGCTGAATATGCCGTTCGGTTCAAAAAGTCGATTGACCCATTTGACCAAAAATGCCGTTTGGTAAAAAATGTCATTTTGCAGAAAAAGCTAATAAATGTAAATGTACTTTCTGCAACCTTCTTTGAAAAGTGTCGTTCGGCTAAATTGATCATTTTGCCAAAAAGAAGTTTATCCGAATAGGTCATTTGACAGAAAATGCCGTTCAGCCAGAAGGATTGTTTTGCAGAAAGGAAATTTTCGGGCAAAATTAGCATTCCTACCCAATGGCATTGTTGGTCAAAGATCTATTCGGTTAAACGATTTTTTTTTCGGCGAAATTACCAGTTCGGCTGAATGTCCATTTTGGCTGTATGTCGTTTTCGCTCAAACTATCAACATTTATGGTCAAACCATTTTTGACCTAACAGTTTTGGATAAACGTTCAATTCGGCTTAATGGAATTTGGTTAGATGGCTTGTGGCTTAAAGGCCAGTATCGACTTAAAAAGTAGAGAGGTTACGAAACTTCGTTCAACGGTCGGTCGAGAAAAGGCCTTTTCAACGTAAATGTTTTTAGGCCAAACGGATGGATTTGGATTAAATTACCCGTTCAGTTATTGACATTTGGCCGTACAACCTATTGGCCTAAACGATATGTTCCATTCTGTCCAACGACAATTTCGGTCAAACAACATTTTTGGGCTATTCGGCCAAACGACCTGTCAGGGCAAACGACTTTTTCGACCAAATTACCAGTTCGGCCGTATGTCGCTTTCGGCCAATAGAATTTCCCAAGAATTTAATATTGACAATACACTGGTCGTTCGATAACAACAACATATTTTCGTATCAGTTAGCGAATGGCGTTCGATAACTGCGACGCATCCTAGACGGCAAACAACTGTCAGACGACGTCAGAATAGAGTGCACCTGATTGTTTAGCGCTATGCAGCTATCATCGACTTTGACATCGTTTTGAAGCTCAGCTGTCCGATAACTGCAAAACTGATGTAACTATCAAAATGCAGTTAAAAGCATTGCAGTTAAATGACTTTCAGTTATCAAACGTCTACTGTACACACTCAGTTTTTATTTCTGTAGCTCGGCAAAATCTGTACAGCCGTTTGTCCCGCAAAATAAAAACTGATTTCACTGCAAAAATAACGTTTGTTAGCTAGTTTTCGGCAAATTATTTGCTGATTTTCAGCAATTTTGACAGAAATCTCGGCAAAAATGCGTTTGTTTGGGCTCGGCTGTACGAACCTCGGTAAAAGTTCAACAAATTGCTGAGATCCTGGTAAAAAAAGCAATGGGTAATGTTTTCAACATAACCCCGAGTAGACGTAGGACTTGTATAAACGTAACGTATTTACATTTAACTTTTGAATCTATGGAGTTCAATTATAGGCATTGTTATTTGAAATGACAACTTCCATGCTGTGTAGAATTATTAGCAATTTGTTTATTCAAAACTTCTGGAAATAAAACTAATAATTGGCCTCTATCCGTGAACGCCGAGCAATGCGATGGGCGATTGCATCCATCGCAACCTAAACCACTGCATCTGACCATCATCAAGCACAGAATGACAAAAAATGCGCCCACTTCTTTCATGCATATTCGCAGACCCACCGGCAGTTCTACCGCTGGTGACTGCATGCTGTCGGTGTGTAGGTAAACACAACGAACGATTGAACGAAACGAAAAATGTCCGAGTAAAAAGCACGTCAGTACGCGTTGCTGTCACGAATTGTAATGACTCGCACACTGCAGGCACTGCTTCTTTTATACACAAAGAAAATCTTCCGGTAGACCCGAAGGCTCGTAACATACCGCATTCTGATGTCCGTGTTAGGAATGCACGGGATTGGTTACATATGAAATTTTTACTGGCTTTGACAAGAATTGAAATTTTCAATAGCTAATCGTTTATAATCTTAAGTTTCAATGAAATAGGCACAATGGTGGAGAGTGTCCGAGTCGATTGATATATAAATCTTAAAAATCCATCGAAAGATAAAGGCGCTAATAACGTTCAAAATCTTCCCTTCCAGCGTAACGCTCTCGATTTCCAAAAATCTAAATGACACCCAGTATAGTAAAGAAAGACGTAAGTCCTACGTCAAAAATTATGTGTATACAAAGAAATTCCCGTAGAAATCCAATAATTTCGAACATTCTTTCGTTGAGACATTTTGAACAATCCTCCGCGGAAATTCTAAAAAAGTTTCTTAAACTAACGGACAATTTCCCAAGAGAACAAGAGAACTTTTCTTGAAAAATCCTTAGAGCTTAGAGTCTCCCGCGAAAATTCTTTAAAATTTATTGTATTCTAGACTGAGAAAGCCAACGGTAAACCACCCATTCTACCAGCCTACCTACTATCCTACAATTATCAAAAACAATTATAAAAAAATTTCAAAGAATACTCAACAGGAACTTTTTGTAAATTTCCGAAGTTTTTCCTGTTAAGAACATTTTTTTGTGAAAATTCTGAAGTTTCTCATTGCGAGGTGAATTGCGACGAGTTTTCTGCTGAAATTTCAAATAATTTTATTTGGGAAGAGCTTTTTTTGGTAATTCCGAAGATTTCTTGAAAATATTTTCCAAATTTTGGAAAAACTTATTGATTTTTATGGAGAAGTTCATTAGATTTTTCGTGCAAAATTCTAAAGATTCTTCTTTTAATGTCTTGAAAACGTAAAAAATCGCCACGCCGATTCACGCCGCCGCCGCCGCTAAAATGAACTGAACGGATTCCAAACAAGACACAAATTGAAATTAAATCTAAGAGGTATTTAACTGAACGGCTACAACTGTTGCATCTACCCTGTACTGCACACATCTAAAACGTTTGAAATAGGATACAAGAGAGAAAGTCGTTTCGAGATTATTATACGACGTCCTGTCCAAGAAAGCGCTCGCCATAATTCCTTCCTTCTTCGAATGGACTGCCATCGGTGGACTGCAAAGTGCTAGTGGTACAACTTTGGCCTGTCAAGGGATATCCTGTGCTGAATTTGACTTTGGCGTTAGTTTCTTAAACTTAAATTATATACACTTATGCTTTTCTTTCCCATTTGGGGGAGAGAGTGTATTTTCAAAGTACGAAACATTTCTAAGTTCCGGATCAGGTTGGATGGAATGGAAGTGCCAGAATGAGTGACGCATCAGCAGTACCAGCAGTGGCAACCACGGAAGCTGGTTGGTAAGAACGGGGGAGGGAAAACCAACGCCAAGATTTGCATTCTTCTGCAAGACGAAGCACGGATTAATTTTACAAGAAAATTACATTAACTGCCATTTTCCAGCGGGTAGTCCTCGAGCAGCGTGCCGCACGCCGAGTGTGTCAACGACTGAAGTTCGCCAGTGAACAAAGAAGGAAAGGCGAGAAGATAATGCATTCTTTGCCGCTTCGTTTTCATGAGTTCGCTCCACTGCAAGTATTTGTGTTGGAGGAATTAAATGAATAGCGTAAATAGCGTTCCACAGTGCGGAAAAAATGCGTCGACATCGAGGGAAAATGATTCTTCATGTACTGTACGTTGCTAGAATAGATCGATAATAACACTTTTCTTCTGGATATTATAACAAAATATCACATTATGCAGAATCAAGTGAAATGTGAAACAATGAAGACAATACATATTTGATGTGGGTATATTCCAAACATTCGTCTTCACAACTATCGAGTTCCATATTTTCTCATGTGTATGTTGTTCGATTCTTGTCCAAATATTGTATAATAGCATGCATAACTGTTAGGATTAGCATGAAAAAATCGCACAAATTCGTGGGCAATACGCTCAACTAAGCGAATACTGCTTTAATGTCTTAGCTGTAACGATTTTCATGGATTTTACCTCATGCAACAGTGTAACAATATAGCTAGCTGAAGCCATTTAAAAATTGTAGAAAATCTCAATAATATTGAGAATATTCGCATTTCAAAAAAGTGGTGATATTTCGTTGCCGGGAAACTCATGAGGCAAAACGCCTTTAAGTTGGCAGCTCTTAGGGAACAACACACCACGCGTTGGTGAATCAGCATTCTGGTAGGGACAATGCGTGGAGACGCGTAGTACATTGTAGGTTAGTCCCGCTAGGGCGTTTTGCCTCGCCGAAATGTTAGATGTTTCATCAAAATGTGGAAAAATCCGGTTTTTCCAACCTTCCTGTGTGAACTGAAAATTATCCATCAGCCAAATTACCGTCCATTTGCGCTGCTGCTATTTGGGGCCTGCGTCCAGTCCGTCCGATGGTTGATCGCCGAAAGAGGAAGAGTCATGGCTTGCTATGTCCTGATTGACATTTATTCGAGAATCATGCATAATGCTATCGTTAAACGAGTGAATGAATCCTTATTCATTCATCTGCTAACATGTTAAGGGGTACGACTCTAAATACACGCTAGAGGTATGTTATTCCTGCCCCACATTCCCCTTCTTCTCCCATTAAAAATAAACAGAAAAAAATCTATGGGCTGCTAGTCAAAAACGGGTGAATTCTAAGCGCTAGTCTTTTAACTTTTTGTTTGTTCAAGGCTGCAAAACAAATAAAAACAGGCAGCAGATTGCTAAAACAAAACAATGCTGCGTTTTGACTTGGCTAGTAAATGTATTGATTTACTCAGCTAAATTCAATTACTTACCAAGAGTTGATCATTTACAACTTTCTACTCCTCTAAGTGTATTGAAAGAAAGTAAACTACTAGCTCAATTCACTTCAATCAATCAATCAATTCCTTAGAATAGATTACTCTATGTATCCATTGGTATTACAGCGTTTCAAACTACATCGTTTAACATTTCTAAATACAGTTTCTCATAAACTCGATATGCGTAATATTCAACTCAGCGTTTGTTGTGCCACTAATATACATTAATATATCACCTTTTCTATAATGCTAAATCAGCGATTTTTAGCGTCAGATTAATCAGAAAAACTATTCTCTACTATTTTCATATTTTTTTCTTCGATTCGATCCTTTCTTAATCTTCCATAATCTTTTTAAATAGGGGAAAGCGTTGATGCCGTTGTTCACCGTTTTCGAACCTTAGCTTTATGGAATCACTTATGCGTGGTCATCCAGAGCAACACGCTAGTGGGAAGTAAGAACGAATTCATTCAATACATGATCGTACCGAACAACTCATAAATAGTTCATAGATGATCAGATGGTCCAAACTACATGCAACCCGTGCATTTTTTTACATCAGTTTTCTGTTTGGTTTTGTACACCTTTTTTCAATTAGTGGGCGAGCTCGCTGAGCTACCGCTACTGTTCATGGTGAATCAAAAACTATGCTTCTGTATACCTACTTCACCCAGCAAACACAACTACTCATCGGGTTTTGTTAGAATTCAGATGTATTTTCGGTCTCTAGAAGCAAGGAAAATTACACACCTTCTTTCCTAACTGACTGTAAAACTTATGCACTTCGGAAAAAGCGGTATTTCCTAACCTCAATTCAATTCACTTGGATCGTAGCATAATTTAAACCAATTCTGATTTTTTTTCAGAGTAGCAATCATGACATGTATCGTCAGTCTAAGCGAAGTTAAGCTGGTATAGTGCAACCTTTTCAATTAGGCACTCTTCTGAAACCTCTCTCTTCAACAAAGTGCATATATTGTCATATTTGATCATTCAAGCTCAGCATTTATAGACCCGCAAACAGTTTTCTCATTGATGGGGTTTCATGAACAATAATCCAGTGTCTAGTTTTATTATTTACCACATAACTATTGCATGTCCTACCTACAGCAACTCTTCTCTGATATGCTAAATATTCATCAAACGTCCCATTTGATAGTTAACGCGCATCTCTCATTGTAATCAACCTCACAGGAGTCCCAACCTGTGGCAAGAAAATCTTAGACCAAACGTCCCATTTGGCCTCACTTGATTTCTAAACGAGCATCCCGCTTCGTTAAAAAAGTACCTTGCACAGAAGTCCCATCTGTGGCGTATGATATTTCACCAGACGTCCCGCCTGATACGATATGCAATGGCATTCCATGCTGCTCACGGAAGTCCCAGTCCGTGGCAAAGAATTTTATCACCAGCAGTTCTATCTTGCAGCATAGAATCTTTGCACCAAATGTCCCATTTGGTGACCTTCAGGAACTAGAACATTCGTATTTACCTTTTTTAGACAGCGTGAAATAATGGCTGCACAATATATCCTGGCACGGATCGCCAAATGTGTGAACTGAAAATTATCCATCAGCCAAATTACCGTCCATTTGCGCTGCTGCTATTTGGGGCCTGCGTCCAGTCCGTCCGATGGTTGATCGCCGAAAGAGGAAGAGTCATGGCTTGCTATGTCCTGATTGACAACTATTCGAGAATCATGCATAATGCTATCGTTAAACGAGTGAATGAATCCTTATTCATTCATCTGCTAACATGTTAAGGGGTACGACTCTAAATACACGCTAGAGGTATGTTATTCCTGCCCCACACTTCCGTTCTTTTATTTTGTCTCTTTTTTTTGCCTAACCTACATAATGTTTGGTCTAGTTTTATAACGGGCATTCCAAATACGGCAAATATAAGGTAATACCCAAAAGACGTTTTATTATAGACGTTATCTTCTTCTTCTTATATATAAAAATGAAATGGTCTGTGTTCGTATCCGCATAACTCGAAAACGGCTGGATGGATTTTTTTCATTTCTTCAGCAGAAACATTCGTTATAGTTTCCGACGGGTTTATATGATATTTCCTCAGTCGAAAATCATTAGTAAAGTTGTTTAAATCGTGAAAAACTAAAATTAAGAATCGTATGAAAATTTCGCTTGGGCAGTGTACAACGCGCATTTTCGCCTACTATGCAGGACAACGTCTGCCGGGTCGACTAGTTATAGATACTTATTAACATGAATATACGGATTTTGAACTGCATATAAACTGGAATACTTCACGTCTATAAATTGAGCCTAAATTGTCTATTTTGCGAATGTTGTTGATATAGGATCATGTTATTAATAATGGAGCAGATACCCTAAATACAGAAGAAAATTTTCAATCGATGTGATATGGGGTGATGAAGTATTTCGGCGATATCACCCATTTTCGTCAGTATATTCACACCCAACCGGCGGTTGTTAGATTTTCTAACAATTCTGTATAAGAATCTACCAAAACCTGTATAAGAACTGGACATATGCGAAATTGCTAGATTCTTATACAAATATTGTATAAGAATCTAACAATATTGTAAGCTTTTCTTACATTTTTTGTATAAGAATCTAACAATTTCGCATATGCCCAATTCTTATACAGGTTTTGGTAGATTCTTATACAGAATTGTTAGAAAATCTAACAACCGCCAGTTGGGTGCAGAATAAGTTAAAAATCTGTTGAATTGTTCTCTATAAAGTAAAATAAAGCGGGTACTAACAGGAATACATAACACAATGCTCATTTTTATACATAAAATAAATAACTAAAAAATTCCCACAGTAAAACCAACTGGTAATTATATTTGACTTCAGGGAATGAAAAAAAATTAAGCTTTAAGTGGGATGTATTCACCTGTCACAAGACGAGTTAGAACTACACAGCATTCTGTTTTTACATGATTTTTTTTTCGCAATTAATGTCCTAAAGCTTCGTGGCACCAACGTGAAATGATGATCGTTCTAGGTTGCCACTGTGAATTTGTGTCCACGTGATTACCGCGAAGTTGAAGTCTTCAAGTACCATCAATTCGTCGCACGGAACGGCTTCGTTCCACACAAATGAGAGAGACTGACAGTGTGTGTCGATAAGCTCCAAATATAAACAAACGACGATTGACGAGTTGGATAGTGACCTAGATTTGTTCCACGGCCGTCCAGGTATTGCCCTCAATAGCAGTCACTTTTAGTCTGGAGCTTACAGCGATAAGAACACCTCCTCCTGTAGCTTTCCTAGTACTGTTGTTCGAATTGTGGTTGCAGCGAAATATTTGGTAACGTAACTTGAGATAGTTCTAGAATCCAGTCAGGTCTCAGTCAGAACGATTTTATCGTAACAAAGATCGATAACGACTAAGTGATAGTCGTCCAGAAGCCCGTTCATTCCGCCAACGTTCTGATAGTTTTAAATCATCATTAGGATTACGAACAATCTGCTGATGTACACCATAAATAAATAAATAGTAGATTGTGATGACGGATGATGCTGGCAGGACGACAGATGCACTGCAAAGAGAATCACTGTCAGATACTGGAAGGTTTACTGGGTAACCATACTTGAGGACAGATGAAGATCGGTATCTACCGTTCCCTGTCTCAAACACAGGACCGGACGGCTGTTGGTCGCTGGCAGCTAAAGCTCGACCGTGCTGAGTAGATAGGGAACTTCCTCAATGGAGACAGCAGATGTGCGTCCCAGTGAATGGCTAAATCAATGAACAACAGGTGCTTCATTCGATGTGCTGAAAGCTGGAAAACTTAGGCAATGAAATGAACCTTCGTTGGTTGTACTTGCCGGTAACAGGAATTCGGAAGACCCCTTCTCCGACCTCATTCGCAGGACCGGAATGACTGCTGGTCGCTGTCGGGAAAGGCTCGACTACGATGAGTGGTTCGGGGCCGTCCTTTAGGCAAGTGTTGCGTCCCGGGAGAACACTGGAGACATCATGAAGGGACAGGATTATTGAACAAGCGTTATTGTTTGGTCGCAGTTGGGAGCAAGTAGTCAAGCTAAAAACCGAACTACTTTCAGGCGAGGCAATGTTGGCTCGTTGATCATGTTTGCCGATTATTTAAGCTCAGAAGACCCCGTCTCCAAACCAGGGATATGGTGCGACCCGAAACTCTTTACGTGCAGCACGCGCTGTTAGGAGCGAGCACGTTCGGATCGAGAGAGACGAGTAAGTGCAGTTTGTGCTCGGAGCTCCCAAAGAGCCATGCACAGGGTAGCACTCTAACTGCACTTTTTCGGTTCTATCTGCATGACTTTCGAGCTTTGAACGGGGATTATTTCCCGCTATTGCGTTCTATAAGAATATAGTTGATCGGAGAGAATAACTGTGCGTATTCTCCGTTCGATACTTCATTATAAAAATAAATAAGGCAAATAGGGCAAGTCTATATTTCAAAGAGAATAGTTTGTTCATATGATTGCGTTAAATGCATTCTAATCATAATCACAGATAAAATTTGTATATGCATTGTTTTTCAACATTGATTTACTTTGAAACATCTTCTATGTTTCCAAAAATGACTTCATGTAAATACTAATGAAAATAAATCAATTTTACCCGGAGAATTAAAACGGCTTAATCCCAAAATAAAGGTAAAAACTTCATCAGCAGAAATCGACAAAGAAATCGATATTTGTGGTGTTACGCATCCCGTTTCCACTAATCGCGGGGAAAGACAACGTAAAAATAAAAACTCTCTTGGCAAGCGACCCCAATCAGGTATCAGGTATCAGAACATCGGCTCCAGGGGCACGTTCACCTCAATTTGGGAGATTTGTGCCATCGCCTTCACAGCCTTTTTCATCACACACCTGACGGAAAAGGAAGTGAACAAATAGGAAAGGAATGTGGATGGGATAACAAAGGGAATGGGCCCTTGAAGAGGGCATACAACGCATAAGCGTACAAGAGCTTATAACTCCTTACCACAACGGGTTATGAACAACAAAATACTCTGAAGGTTCAGGTTTCTGAAGTCAATTTCACTAAGTAAGTGTTTACCAAATATTTGGAAGCGCAATTGTGCATAGACTGGGCAGTTACATATTAGATGATAAGAAGTTCCATAATCGGATTCACAACTATCACAAACAGATGATTCAACGCGTTGAATATTTGCCATGTGATAGTTCAGTCGGCAGTGACCTGTCAAGGCCTTGAATAAGACACTGCAATTCTGTTTAGACAGATTAGCTAAATAGCTTGCTACTACCGGAGATGGCTCCCGGATGTACAATTTTGTTTGATGACATGAATCCAGACTACTCCAATGCCATTTATGCTGAGTGACAGCCCAAGAGTTGATCAAAAGCTTCACCCAACACTTGGATATTGGAATAGCTGGCTCAGGACCAATAAAGTCATGCGATGCTCCATTACGAGCTAATTCATCAGCCAATTCGTTTCCAGCTATGGAAGAATGGCCAGGTACCCATATAAGGTGTAAAGTATTAACTGAATTCAGTTCCTCAATTTGAGTTCGACATGCGATTACTAGCTTCGACCTTGAGTTGGCCGAGGCGAGAGCTTCAATAGCTGCTTGGCTATCTGAACAGAAGTATATTACTTTGCCCATAATGCGTCGCTGCAGTGCAGATTGCACTCCACACATGATGGCAAATATTTCCGCTTGAAAGACAGTGCAGTGTGTACCCAGTGAGTGTGACTGTTCCAATCTCAGCTCACGCGAATAGACGTCTGCACCTGCTCTACCTTCGAGGAGGGAGCCATCAGTGTAACAAACAATGCTGTCCGACATACTTCTCTCCAAATAGCCAGATGTCCACTCATCCCGCGAGGGGAATTGTGTTGAAAATGTCCTATAAGGAAAACTACTAACGTGTGTGAGATCACTTGGAGCAAGGAAAATTTTGTCCCAATTAACCATAAGCGGTAACAACGAAGTGTGTGTAGAACTGCGGTTTACAGAATTCTCTTCCATAAAACCGAGTACCCATAGTCGGTAAGTACAAGAAAATGCTTCTTGTTTGAGATGTATGTGTAGTGGGGCCACGTTGAAGAGAACTTCGAGAGCAGCCGTTAGAGTTGAAGAGAACGCACCAGTCATTACCATTAGGCACATCCTTTGAAGATGGCCTAATTTAGACTGAATTGTCCTCACTTCCCCCTTTTGCCACCACACAAGACATCCATAAGCCAAGATTGGTCGTACAACTGTTTTGTAAATCCATTTGATATATTTGGGTTTAAGACCCCAAGTTTTACAAAAGGTTCGTCGGCATTGGCCGAAAGCCATACACGCCTTTTTGATTCTGAACTCAATGTTAGGAGTCCAGGAAAGCTTTGAATCCAAAATTAGACCCACATACTTTTCTTGATCAGTTACATTGATTTCAGAACCAAAAAGATGTAATGGACGAATACCATTACGATTACGTTTTTCCGTGAAAAGAACAATAGATGTTTTATTCGGATTGACCGAAAGGCCCTATTGGCGACACCAACTTTCAACTACCTGAAGAGCATTTTGCATCAGGTCGAATAAGGTAGTAATGCACAAACCCACTATCAATGTTAGATAGTCGTCGGCAAATCCATAGGTAGGACAACCGCCATTATTGAGTAACCTCAATAGCGTATCTGCAACGAGATTCCACAAAAGTGGAGATAATACTCACCCTTGAGGGCATCCGCAGACACTTAATTTCCTAATCGCTGCTTGACGTAATGTCGAGTAGAGATGTCGGTTTTTAAGCATCTGGTGAATCCATTTGGTAATAATATTAGGTAGCCCATGACAACGTGCGGCTTCCAATATTACATCGAAAGACACGTTGTCGAAAGCACCTTCAATATCTAAGAAAGCACCCAAGCACGATTGCTTTTGAGCGAATGCTTTCTCGATATCGTACACAACCTTGTGTAGAAGAGTCACGGTGGACTTTCCAGGTTGGTAAGCATGTTGATTAACATGAAGAGACATGTTTGCCAAACAGTCATCATGAATGTGATGATCGATAATACGTTCTGAGCATTTCAGAAGAAATGAGGTCAGACTGATGGGTCTAAAACTCTTTGCTTCTTCATATGAAGCACGTCCTCCTTTTGGGATAAATTTTACAGTGACATCCCGCCAGGATATGGGAATACACCCAGTAGCAAAACTGCATACTAAAAGCTTTTTCAAAACATTTTTGATATGCTCAAAACCTCTCTGAAGTAGAACGGGATAAATCCCATCCTCCCCTGGAGATTTGTAGGGAGCAAAACTGTTAAGTGCCCATTGAATCGATTCAGTAGTTATGATTCTACGTGCTTGAGCCCAAGACCCATAGCTACATGAAAAGACATCAGGATCATCCGAGGATGTTATATCGACACATCCAGGGAAGTGCGTATCAAATAAGTGCTCTAACGATTCTTCATCAGTAGAAGTGTAGTCGCCATTTGGCTTGCGAATTTCGCCAGCTTGGAAATCCTTGGATTCCACAAGAATTTTATTCAATCGACTGGCTTCACTCAAATTGGAAACATTTGCACAAAGGTTTTTCCAGCCGGATCGTTCAGCAGATCGTAGAGCCTTCTTGTAAGCTTTGCGAGCCAACTTGAAAGAATCCGTCCCTGCTGAATGGCGTCTGTTCCAACTCCTTCTGCACTGCTTCCTTAGCTTAGCCAAATCGGAATTCCACCAAAGGGTTCCTCTTGAGGTTTTTACAGAACGTAAAGGGCAAGCTTCTTCGACGATGTGCAACGTTGTAGTATCAACTGCATCATCCAAGTCGGTAGGAGTTTCTATAGAAGGTAGATATCCATGAAATTTGGTAGAGAGCAACTCTGTGTAAAGATCCCAGTTTGTTGAACGAGGATTTCTAAAACGCAAGGTCTGCGAAGTAACATTCAAATGATCAAAGCAGATGTAGCGATGGTCAGATATCGATTCCTCATCTGACACATGCCAATTCGTCTACTCGTGACTGATTCTATTGGAGCAAAGGGTTATGTCACTTATACACTTCTGCTCTATTAGATACCATAAAGGTTGGGCGATTGCCTATGTTAAGTAAACTAAGTTCGGTACTACTTAAGTATTCCATCAAGCTGGAGCCTCTCATATTGATATCCGAGCTACCCCAGATGATGTGATGAGCATTAGCATCACTGCCGACAATTAGCGGAAGGCCTTTGGAAGTGCAATATATGACAACTCGTTTGAAAGCATCCGCAGGGGATGGTTCATCATGTGGTAAATAAACCGAACAATGGACGTATTTCCTGACGGGGGTTCCGCCAGTTGCATCAATTGTGACAGCACATACATCTCTGGTTGTTAGTTCAGAGATAAGTGTAGCAACGATAGTATTGTTAACAAGCACACATGCACGCGGCATTGATCGAGAGTTTGCCATTTCTTTACTGAAAGCAGCAAAAACCGGGTTCACTAGGTTACCCAGGTAGAAGCTACCCTTGCGAAAATAGGGTTCCTGCACCAAAGCCACTTGGGATTTGCCATTTTGCATAAGTCTACAAAGATTAATCGTTGCTGTTCTTTTATGCTGAAGATTGATTTGAGCTATCTTAACTGAAGCCATTGCAAATTAAGATAATGCACTCCAAAAGTTCAGCATTAATATGAACAGCAAAGATGAAACCAAATTGGTATCTTATCAAGAAAGTCGAAGACGAAACACAGATTACAATGTGTATAACGCATAAAGCGACTCCATATAGGTGACAATTTGTTGAAAAACTAAATAAAAACATGCTCATAATCCCACCCTTATTTAACCTCAAGTTGAGATTGAATAAGAGTAGCCGATTATTTCGGAGAAGCAAAAAGTCAACTACGCCATAGCTCCGGTTAGCGCAGTAAGGGCTAGATACTGTGAAGGGTGCCCTGGTGCTTCACAGGCTCCGTTAACGGTTAGGTTCTTTTAGAGCCCCTAACCATTTATTCTGAGGCACGATGAACATAAAGCCACATCACGCCAAGAATTTGGGGTCACCTGTATGGTGGACTTCTACCACCGGAACAGGCAATCCGTAGCGTTATTCTTAGCCAGATAACTGGCTGCCGACACCACACAGCTATCTTGGCTGTTCGTGGAGAGAAGTTGACATTGACTTTACGTCAACTCTCAATGTGGCCGAACAGCCTTCCAAAATTAAAAAAAAAACTCTCTTGGCAAGCGACCCCAATGTGTATTATTTATATTTGGCAGGGCTTTATCATTATTGATACAGTATGAATTGATCGTGTTGATGGTAATAATATAAACGCTACTATTCGGCAAAATCCATTCAAATTCATCTACCGATGATTAAAAAACATTTTTTTTTTTTCAAATGGAGGAGTATTCCAGACATACTATATTCATGAATGATCTGTGTAAATAGAATAATAGTTATTTCTATGAACGGTATATCTGAAGGAGTCCTTGCTTGTATGAAACAAATTAACTTGAAATAAAAATTCCTGTAACATTTAACTCGCAATTAAACAGAGCCGTAGAGATTTAAGAAATAAAAAAAATTGCGAATAACATTCAACTTGAATCGGCTGAGATGTATCTTTAATTTCAGTCATATGTATATGTATAACTACATTGTTTTCACTATAACTAACGTACGAGCTACTGCTCCCGAAATAATGCTTATTTTGAAATAAACAACTGGACCTCATTTCTTTTTTATTCTACGTATTTTAATTATTTTCCTTAATGTATATTAAAGAAACTGCAAAAAAAAGTTCAAATAATTTGCAAATAAGACACGAACGTGTTGGATGGCTAACGTTCTAATGTTGTTAAGCGAAAATAAACTATCAGAAACATTCACCGTCTACTGGTGGGAATTAAACATAATTCCTATTTTCTCGAAAACGCACAAAGTGCACTACCCGTGCTCTTCAAAGGGTAGTGCAGCCTTTGACTCGCACGCAGTTGTGAGAGCGCGCGCACCTTCGGCTCCGTAGCTCGCAAGATTTGAGAGTCGCGCTCCCGAAGCTAGGAGCAGCACCAACATTTTTCGCACCGCTCTGAGTATTTAGACAATCCCTGCTCCAAACAGTCGCAGGGCCAAAATCATTAAATTTAGTGTTACATAATTTTAGAAAGAACCCTTAAATCTATTTACAATAATTTTCGATCATTTTTACAACAACAAAAATAACACAAGCCAACAGTGTTTTACTCCCTTCAAACATTTTCAGTGTACTTAGAAAATTTTTCTTCGCTGAATTCAGTAATGTATTCAGATTTTTTGTAACACGTCCAGTTTTTGAGAAAAACGGGTTTTAATTTACAAAACTACGATTTGTCATATCAATTTGGTTTCACTGTTCTGTAAAGCTGGTTATTCGCTTCCAACTTTGAGAAAAAGGTTTGAATTATATAGAAAAAATCAAACAATCAAATCAAATCCAAATAAGTTGTTGAATTTTATTTGACACGTTCACATCAAATGAAAAACGGAATTTATTTTCATGGAAATTTGATTTCTATGCCTTGCAAAGCTGAATTTCGGCTTCTCACTTTGAGAATAAAGATTGAATTTCGTAGAATAAACCTTGCAGAATGCATATGGTTTGTTGGATTTTATTTGGCATATTCGTTTGTTCTGAAAAATGGAGTTAAATTCACAAAAGAACGTATTTTCATAGAAATTTGGTTCCTCTGCTCTGTAAAGCTGAGTTTCGGCTCCTCACTTCGAGAATGAAATTTGAATTTTGTTAAAAGGACCTTCCAGAATGCACGTGGATTGATGGATTTTATTTGGCACGGAAAAACGGAATTAAATTCACAAAAGTACGTATTTTCATGGAAATTTGGTTTCTTTGTTCGTCAAAGCTGAATTTCGGCTTTTCACTTTGGGATTAAAGTTTGCATTTCATAGAATGGGTCTTGCAGAATGCATATGGGTTATTGAATTTTATTTTGCGCAACTCTTGTGCATTCTTCAAGGCCCATCCTATGATATTCAAACTGTATGCACTTAAGTGAATTTAATTCCGTTTTTACAAGCAATTTACGTTCCAAATAAAATCTAACAACCCATATACCTTCTACGAGGACCATTCTATGAAATTCAAACTTTATTCTCAAAGTGAGGAGCCGAAAATCAGCATTGCAGAGGAAAGAAACCAAACTTGTATCAAAATACATACTTTTGTGAATTAAAATCAATTTATCTAAAAAACTGGACGTGTTACAGCAAATCTGGATATTTGTCTGAATTCAGTGCAAAAAATCTATTGAGTACATTAATTGTTGAAGGGAGCGAAAAAAGTACAATTTTGTTGGATTATAAATTTTGATTTTGTTGGATTATAATCGAATTTACTTTTGCAAATGTTCTTCCGCGGCCTCATCGAACGCCTAGGCAGTCCATCGAGCGCCACTCCGGAAAACCCAGTAATGGCTCCTCGCTCGGCTCTTCTTCGTAGATCGTTTTTTGAAATGGTGGTGGTGATCGACATACACCACCATCATTCGCCGCACCCGGCCGCTCGCATCGTCGATAATCTTAACTTGACTTCGATGCGCCGTGGTCGTAAGTCCGTTTCCAATTGTAATCTGTAGAATATTATATTTTTAAACACTCGTTTTGGAAAATATGCCTTTAACCATTTAGCCTGATGGTAAAAGTTGCTGTTCTTTCACCATAATGCGTTATCAGACTATCCGAAGGATCTTTAGTAGGTTCTTTTCTAATATCATTATTAGATCCAGTGGTTGTTTCATTATTACGCTTATAATTAGTTAACCGTTCAGCGCGCCCGCGGTCCTGGAACGCTCATGCAGATTCGCTCGTGATGTGTACCGTAGGCGATGTTTTTTAGATAGTGTTAAAAAATATAAACAGCGCGCGTGCTCGAGTTTTAATGGTACTTTTTGTTAGTATGTCGCTTAGGATTAATCAAACCGATTAACAATTTGGGGGTATACCTTAAAACTTTTTCGGAAGGAAAATAACCATCCATCGTCAGATTATTTCTAAAATTAATTAAAAACAGGCTAATCATATCCTCCAATTCTACGCTTAAATATTCTGGGTCAAGTAGTAACTTTTTAAATACATCTTATTTCTTACGAACTAACCTCTCCGCCTGGCTATTACTAGCAGGATCGTATGGATGATTCTTCAGGACCCGTAGTCCTAGCATCTCAAGAAAGTTTTTGAAATCATGAGAATTAAATGGAAAAACCCTGAATAATCAACCCAGCGGTGATGAAGCCTTTCTCGTTTCGCTTTATTTTTCTTGGACAAGCCGAAACAAACAGCCTTTCTCAAGGCTTCACACGCAAAAAAAGCGTTCCCAAATTCGTAAAAAATACACCGTGATTTAAATCATGGATTTGGGAGCACCAGTCACGTTTTCCAGAACGTTCCAGAAAACGTGATTATATTCCCGAATCCGTGACTGTTGTTCTCGAAAAAACGAGCAATGGGTAATGTTTTTAACATAACCGCGAGTAGACGTAGGACTTGTATAAACGTAACGTATTTACATTTAATTTCTAACTTTTGGAACTATGGAGTTTGACCATAGGTATTGATATTGCAAACGACAACAACGACAACTTGATATTGTAAAAGACAATTTAAGTACATAATTAGAATCTAATGAAAAATAATTAGAATTCCTTTGTTTCTAACTATTAAGCCCTTATTTACTCAAGCAAAAGTAGGGCATTTATATATTTCTTATTGATGTTAGTATATGAAGTTTAAAAATTCTATTAATAAAATTTTCAGACTTGTACAAATTGTGCAATTTTAGAGGAACTGTCCAGTTTTCCAAACAAAGAAATGCAGCATCAATTTCGTAGCTTCTTTTTGCTAACATCCGTGCTTACTGCTGAAAAAAAAAATCACAACAATAATAAACAACCCAATAAGTTGTGGAATTCAATGGGATTGTATTAACTCGTCTTATGACAAGTGAAGACATTCCACTAAAAAGCTCAAAATAATTTTCTTATCAGTAAGAAACAAGTCAAGGAGCAGTAACCCTACTAAAATAGAGGAGGTACTGCTAATACGTCAACGAAAAATTATTTAATGTTTTGATTCCAAACTACGAGTCTACGTCAAGTTTAGTAATGGAATTTCTCAGAAAATGAAAACAAAAAATAAAATATTGTTTATTTAAATATTCTTCTGGAAATTATATTTTGTGGATTTTTTCAAAACATTCACATGTAGTACAGCGGAATTTTCTAATCTAAAATTTATATTGGCACTATTGCTGATCTTTAATTTCTTATGCCTTCTGCGAATAAATGAAGGTAATTATTTCAATCAAATTTTCATTTTCATCAGTGTTGTTGATTTTTTTACTGGGGAATCAGAACTGTTGAAGTATAACCATTTTTTAATATACGTTTCGTTCAGTACCAAGCACAACTTAACATATGGTATGTCATATGCCATGACTCGTACCCATCCCGGGATCATGTGGATTATGAAACCAATCACTTTTCGTGGATGAGCAGACCAAATCTCTCCAATTTTATTCTTCTTCGTCCACCACCGCTGCCCTCGCTGCCTCAGCCATCATCGGCCTCTAGCCGTGAACTCCAAGCGATGCGATGGGCGATTGCATCCATAGCAACCGACACAACTGCATCCGACGTCAAGCACCGAACGACAAAAAATGCGCCCACTTCATTCATGCATCTTCACAAGCCCACCGGCAGTTCTACCGCTGGTGACTGCATGCTGTCGCTGTGTAGGTAAACAGCGAACGAACGAACGAAACGAAAAATGCGCGAGCAAATAGCACGTCAGTACGCGCTGCTGTTCCAAACTGTAATGACTCGCACACGGCAGGCACTGCTTCTTTTATACACAAAACAAATCTTCCGCTTGACCCGAAGCCCCGTTACATACCGCATTCTGATGTCCGTGTTAGGAATGCACGGGATTGGTTACATATGAATGTTTTACTGGCTTTGACAAGAATTGAAAATTTCAATAGCTTATCGTCAATAATCTTAAGTTTCAATGAAATAGGCAAAATGGTGGAGAGTGTCCGATTTGATAGATATATAAATCTTAAAAATCCATCGAAAAATAAAGGCGCTAGTAACGTTCAAAATCTTCCCTTCCAGCGTAACGCTCTCGATTTCCAAAAACCTAAATGACACCCAGTATAGTAAAGAAAGAAAGACGTAAGTCCTACGTCAAAATACACCGTGAACTCGTTAGTTCACGAATTCATGAACGCTTTTTTTGCGTGCGAGAGTTAAAGAATAATTTCTCCTGTAGTCGCTATCGTACGGATTTGGAGGCTCTTCAGCCAAAGGCCGTTGATACAGTCCTCATCCCCTACCGAGCCAACTGGGTGGCTCATTCCAGGCATCCTTCAGAGGAAGGTGCCACTGTCGAGGTTAAGATACTGACAGTTCCCCGCTACCCGTCCGTGATCGGACACTGGATATCAAAATCATATATCGACAACTCAAATAACGTTGAAGTCTTGTCACAAGCATCATCTTGTCTTGTCAAGTATCGCATTTTTACTTTCTTTTGCAAATATTCCAAATAGTGGTTTATGATCGGTAAATACCTTAAACTTTTGTCCATACAAATACTTATGAAATTTTTTGATTGTGCATACTAGTGACAGCGCTTCTAAATGAAGGATCGGATATTTCTTCTGAGCAGAGTTTAACAAAAACGATGTGAAACAAATTGTTTTCTCTACCACAGAAAATTATAGAAAAGTAGTATCAAGAAGTAAGTTCTTTGAGTTTTAGCATTTTTAATTGTATCTATCTCACTAGCACACGGCGACAAACCGTTTTTGCTAATAATATGTCCCAAATACTGTAACATGTTCACAAAAAAATTGCATTTGTCCCAATTGACCTTGATATTTTGCTTTATGGACAATCTATCCAAAACAATAGAAAGCTTCCGTTTGCAGTCTTCCATATCAACTCCAGCGATGAGAACATCATCCAAATAGACGTAAACTTTCTCAATTCCTTGCAAAACTTGTTCCATTATCTGTTGGAAAATAGCTGCACTAGAGGAAGCCCCCCTGTGGCAGCCTATTATAAGTGAAAAGACGTTTTATAGTGTTAATTACCATGAATTTCCTTTAACGTTTTGTTAATGACAACTGAGTGTACACTCTGAGAAAAATCTATGCTAACTGCGTTTCTTCCGATTGACCCCACGTTCGTTTACGTGCAGTTTATACTCGATTAGTATAACCTCGGTATCCTCGCCGTGTAACAATTTAATCTTGCATATGATGACAATGATGACAATGATACTTTTTGCCCAGGGAAGTCGAGACAATTTCCAATCCGAAAATTGCCTATACCGGCACCGGGAATCGAACACAGCCACCCCAGCATGGTCTAGCTTTGTAGCCGCGCGTCTTACCGCCCGACTAAGGAGCCTCTAAATTAAGAGCACAGAAAAACAACTGTACACCCTGCCAAACCAGCAAAAAGATGTTTAGCAACATGTAATTGGTATGTATTAGAAATGGGCAAAACGAATCACTTCGATGAACGGATCCGATCTGGATCATTCACACTAATGATCCGGATCTTTCAACCGGATCGGATCCTTAGAACGAAACGCAAGAAGAATGCAAAATTGGGAAACGTTAGTCATTCAGGATCACACTTTTGAACAGTACAGACAATAATTTCACCCTTTTTATTCACAAGCAGGTAACAATGAACTTTTCATTTTATTATTTCCTTCAGAGCATAAAATAATCACCTTCACGAAGCAACTTCGGGCCGAATATTGACAAACGTCGCATGACTATTCAAAACATAGAATAACTTACTCAGTTTTGTTCTTCACATATTCATTCATTTGAATGGTACTGAGAATTGTCACTGCGTTTAAAGAAAACATAATTGGTCTTGATTATGTTGACTTTTCGCACTTAAATTGTCCCTCAGTTCAAAATCGGGGTCAGATCTATGTGCGTAATTGTTGAAATCATAATTTAACTGTTTAGTTTTACAGTAATTTATTAGTTTACGAAATCTAAATAAATACTCAATCGCTCAACCTTTAAGGAACGTCATAAGCTTTCCTAAAGATAGGTGTGTCAGTTTTTAAAACCAATTCGGCTTCATAAACTTGAATGGGAGTTGAAAAATCCTTAATGAACACATCAGAAAATTTATTTCTAACATAATTCATTACGTCGTTGCTTTTGTTGTCAGTTAATTTGTTCATCGTAACTTTTTTTAATCAAAATAGTGTCGCCTTTCGGAAAAGAAAATACCCAACCAGGTTCTCCCAAATAAAGGAATAAAATCATGATCACAGTCTAAAACCAAAAGTTGTTATTCCGAAAATCAACAGAAACAATAACTTCACCAGCAATTTATAATCTGGAACCGTTTACCACAGTAAAATTTTTCAAACTTTTCTTAAGTTGCCATCCGGCAAACCTATCAGGATTGCGATCCTGCTTGTCGTCCTTAAAATTGCAATACTCCGCTTGGAGTTTTAGTGAGAACAAGAAGTCACTGGCTGTTTCACCAGGTTGCTGTACCCGAGACCCAAATTTAAAACGCTGGATCAAAGCGGAATCTGTTTTGTCCAGCTTTTGCTTCAACTTTTCGATCAACTCGTAAAAAACTGAACATTAATGTAAAAGCTCTGAGAAGAAAAAAATCCAAGAGGAAAAAAAATTATCCTTCCTGTCCGCTGCCGCTACTTTGTTAACTACTAATTTCGTCACTTATTTTTGTCAACATGTGCGCACTGCTGAAAAAAAAATCTCAAAAATGAGAATTAAATTAAAATCAATTTCATCTCATGGCTCCGATATTCATCCCATCAAAAACAAAGCAATGAAAAGGTATTTAATACCTTTTCATTGCTTTGGTTTTTATTGGAATGAATATCGAAGCTATGAGTTAAAATCCCTATTTAGCGACGAGGTAATCGCAAAAAATTAGCGCATTATTTTGACAGATCAAAGTGAAATTTAGAAAACTCAAATATTCATCTATTAATTGCAATCACTGAATTTCATTTGATTGTTAAAAATTGTGAAAAGAAAGAGCACAATTTTTGCCAACTGTGTAGGAAATCTCTGTGTGGCAGTTTTTTAAAAGTGCAACGCATAGTGAGCATTCATCGATTGGGAGTGAGCATCGTTCGCATGCGGTAGCCAATTTTCTCCATCCAGCAACCCTTAGTAGAGCTGAAGTCATTTATCATATCACTTATGTTAATATACCATCAATATTACGTTCTATCAATGCTCAGCACTGCACTGCATTGTTTTACGTAGTTTACTTCGTGCAATTGTGTCTTGTACACAACCCTAAGATTTTTTGTGCTATTGAGCATATACCATAAAAGCTTATGTGTTTCAGTCAAAATATACATCAATAACTGATGGCTGATGGTTCTTTCCAATTAAAGTAACACAACTATAAAAACTTTAAAATTGTTTGACTCTACACTTGGGGCAGTTTATTTAATATACAATCTAATGAATAATTGCTAAGAATGTTATACATTCTAATTATTCTAATTATACATTCTAACCCTCTCTTATTTGTACCCGGACGACTAAGAGCTGATTTCTTCACCTCCGTAAAAGGAGTTTCAATAAAGTTAAACCCTGTTTAAGCGTAAGGGTATGTACAAAAGAGGTTATAAACTACAGATAAAGATTGTCGCTGTCCGAAGCGTCTTTTCCTAGTTGGAAGCTAAATGTCAGGGCAAAATCCATACGATTTGACAGCTCTGTACCCAATATGTTTCGGACAACAGCACAAAAGGACCGAAGCGACAATCTTTCACTGGAGCTTATAACCTCCTTTGTATGTACCATCTAAGAAATAGATGGAGATGAAGAAACTCTCCGTAAATGGCTTATCATAATACATATAATTTAGTGTCTGCCGTATCGTGAGAAAGTCTATGACTTTGTTGTTCTAATACTAAGAATACGAACTATCTAAAAACATTTTTTATGTCGATAATTTGAATACCGTGTTTTTCCGTTCGAAGTTTAGACATCCGATAATTTTCCGAAATTCTAAAAAGATTACTGTTATAGTTGTGCCTTTAAGTTGAATCAACTTATGCTGTGGGAATCAATAATTTAACTCCAGTAGGGTAATGCATTGAACGTATTAACGTATTATAATTGAAATGTAACTTTCGACCGATTATATTTACTTTGAGCATTACTGCCGTGAATCGCATATATGTCCCATATGAGTAGGAAACCCAGCAAAGATGGGACAGATATGCGATTCACGGCAGATTAGAAAAGCATTAATAAATACAAATCCGTTCCGATTGTTAACCTATGTAGATGTCAATCCAAGAAGACAGCATTAACTTCGTTTTAAACAACATGGAAATAGCTCAGCACATAACATGAGGATATTGAGTTATGCTATTTTTAGAAAGCGATCAATATCTGTGATGGAGTGCCATTAGTTTTATTTCTTATCACTAGAACATTTTTAGCTTGATAGTTAAATGATATTTCGCTGCAATTTTGTATATTGTTGCCTGTTCTTTTATCTCTTATATCAAAAATCCACATGTATCATGTTTTGTTATTCCGTTGATGGCCTTTGTCTGGGTTACCAGCTAAGAATAATCCGAAATATGGTAAAAATTGCAACATTTCATTTATTATTGAGGAGACTCATCATCCGTATTTTCAATCTACATAGGCATCATCGTAAATGTACCACTGAGTTAATCAATGTTTTTCAACCCTGTTCAATCATTAGATAGCTTATTTCGATCACTAACAAGTCACCGCCATATCTAACGGTATATCTTAACTACTACAATGCCTAAAATAAAAATGCCATTTCTGAACAAATTCACAACCACACATCTTCCTTCGTTAGATCATCGGATCCTCCTCGGTGAGCTTCACCAAAGCTCGAGAAGCCTCCCACAGCTTTCCCTGAATCTCCTTGTTCTGCACCCGCTGATTAATTTCCGTCACCTTACATCCTCGGAAGTATTTTCCGCTGATTTGTGCAACTTCCGGTGTCACCGTCACGTACACCGTACATCTGGCTC
This sequence comes from Armigeres subalbatus, assembly GCF_024139115.2. Classification (NCBI taxonomy): domain Eukaryota; kingdom Metazoa; phylum Arthropoda; class Insecta; order Diptera; family Culicidae; genus Armigeres; species Armigeres subalbatus. Next base: position 280,909,541 of record NC_085141.1, read on the forward strand.
CTTCTTCGGGCGTACGGAAGCACCACTGGATGGGCTTGAACACCAAGTTCAGTGGGAAGGGAATGTTGCGCCAAATGCCGGTATCGATCACTCCCGGGTGAAGACAGTTGGCTGTGATGCGAGTCCCCTGCAATCGGCGGGCCAGTTCCTGGGTGAACATGATTTCCATGAATTTGGACAAGTTGTACATCTTGCTCGGCACAATGGAGTACAGCGAATGCGTCGGGTTGATGTTACTGAGATCTCGTTTGACATAGGCGTAGCGGTACAGCTTGGAGGACACGACAACGATTCGGCCTTGGTCGGATTTTTTCAGCATATTGATCAACAGATGCGTGAGCAGGAACGGTCCGTAGTAATTGGTGGCCAGCGAGAATATCAGCCCATCCGGGGTCACTTTTGCTTTGAGACCTTCCGCAACGCCAGCGTTGTGGATCAGGACATCGACGACTGACTCGGAGGAGAGTATTTCATAGGCGAAAGCACGTACCGATGCCAGTGAGCTCATGTCCACGTGTTTGATAAAGACGTTGGTGTTTTTTGACTCGGCGATGATTTCATCTGCGAATTAGAAGAAAAAAAAAACATGATAAAGTTTATAATTAAGCAAGAAGCAAATTTTTGGGACAAATTTTTAATAAGGAAACATTTAATAAAAAAACGGCATACAAATTGTGCCTTTCTTGAGCACTAACGTTGTATGTAATAGGGCACTGCACGGACTGCTTTGTCTCTTTCTCGCTGCAAGGAAATTAGAAAACAACAAGGCCAGTAAACGTCAAAATTTATAAAGAACGAAAGAGAAAGAGATTTGTCCGTGAAGTGCCCTATTAATTGTACTACACCACTCATAAAAAATCTACTCCTCCGCTAATTTTTAATCGCAACAGAAAATGAGCGCAAGATAATCACCTAAGAAAAACATACCGCCAGAAAAAAAGCTAGTTTGATATTTTTGAAAATTCGGCCGACACGTGGTGGATTTTGGCGAAGAATGATTTGATAGCATGTGCTATTTGCACCGCGGATATTTTTTTCAAATCTATCAGAGCCTTGGAAAATGATCAAGAAAGTTGTTATTTTGGTTAATTGAATTAATGGAGGCGGAAAACGAATATTACGTAGCCTAGGATATATTTGAAGCCTCGGCATATTTTTTAAAAGACACTGTTGTGATTCTCCACCAGAAATTGCAATTCAATTCTCGAAACGATTCAAACAAGCTGACTATGCAGGTAAACTGTCGTACAAGAGCGTTGTCGAATCGATATGCGCAAGGAAGCTTCAGTTATCTCAACATTTCGTTCTGACGTAGATAGCACTTCCTTGCGATGCACGCTATAAAAAAACTTCGATAACCCCCAATATACCGATATACCGTCAAGGCTTGACGAAAATTCCGTCAATTCGTCATTAACATTAACAAAGGTGTAAAAAGAGCACTAACCTATCAGAAGAAAAAAAAATAATGCTGACGCTTGCAAATGTACAAATCATCTGCACAACAGCTGTAGGCGCCAATGTCGTAAATGAATAGCTTGATCTCAAATAATCATTCTTCCTATGCAAAACAGGAAAACCAGGGAAAGTAATTGGGCAGTTAGGGGTGTTATGTACTTTTGAACCTAACTTCAAAGACTCATGCGATCAAATGCCTAGATCATGGTAGAGTGAGTGATCACCGTTGAGTGAGCGTACATGTACAATGTACATGTTGTATATGTCGAATACGTTTTCGCTTGAATGTTGTGCTGTGCTGAATAACTTTAATTTCTTTTTCTGTTATTGGGAACATAGTGGTCAGCTATGAACGAACCAAATGATTACTCTAGAACTGCGTTTTCTGCACGGGTACATGAAATAGACATGATATGCGTAAATTAGAAATATGTCCGGCATAATATTATCTTCATTATATCAGGTGCTGTTATATGGAGCATTTCGTCGATTATCTCTAACTTATTTATGCCCAACGTACTTTTGCATAGCGGAGTATACCCTCTCTGCACCATCAAAAAGAGTTCAGTTGGCAAGCATATGTATTATCGTAGTCTGCTCTTAATTTACTAATCCTTTTTAATTAAGACATTCAGCACTGGTGCATCTCAGCCTGTTCTTCCACAGCAAATCAATGGAAACATAGGCCAAAAATTATTAGAGTCATAAGCCAAAAACAGTTAGTTACGCGTATGAGGCTGCCAAATAAACCTACCAAAGTGGATTGAATAAATTATTCAGTTACGATAAAAACATATTTAGGATAAAGAAAACTTCAGATCAGTTTTCCATAATATTTGCCAGATCTATAGATTCAAACAAAAGGAACTCGAATGTGCAATACACCTAATTTTCGTCTCCAATGCTGTTGTTGCACGTCTATGGTACTAAATGCGAGCAGATTATATTGTTGTGTTTCTAATACAGGTGGATTCCAAAGCAGAAGGAAATAACAAATTTATATCTTGTTGTGTTACTTAATGTAACAGTTTTCCTAACATAGGCTATTATAAACTTGGTGCTTGGTGCTGTGCAAATAACTAAAAACTTTGAAATATAACCAATTCTGTTATAATTTTGTTCAGAAAAAATGTTCAAAAAATGATCATCGACGGTTGATTTCAGGAAGCTCCGCAAATCCGTACTTTATTGATAAGCAATCGTCTGATCTTGTACCACACACAGATGTTATGGCGATTGCATATCAAGCGTTGATCATGACGGGAAAAATCAACGAAGTGATCCACGTTGGCGTTGACGTCCATTGAATAATTTTCGTTTACGTCAAGGTATCAAGGCTTTCATTACGATAACTTTGTTTATGTTGAAGTTGATTCGATGAACATTCTACTTTTATTCATTAGAATGCTAACGTCATTGAAACATTGTTCACGTTAATTATAACATTGAAGCATTTTTTACTTTCTAACGTCAACGACGTACATTGTCGAATGTCGCTAGCATTTCTCTAAAAGTGATACCGTAATTATCATATTTGGTTTTGTTCGATTAACCCTTTGGTTACCGACAAAAAAAAACACCCTTACGTTACCGACAGGGTACCCAGGTACCCACGGACTTAAAATGATCATAACATTGTCAGTTTTTCACCGATTTTGACGATTTTGGTTGCTACGGAAGCAGGAACTTACCCACTATTCGATACATGTTACAGAGAACCGATTCAGATTACCTGGTAACCGGAATTCCGGATTAACTGGGCCAAGTCCCAAAGTATGTGTAAATTGAAGATATATATTCAACCAAATGAAGATTTCTTGCGTAAACTTCGTTGGAAATTCAAAGAATATAACTTAACTACGTTACAGGACCATCTTATGAATTAATCCCGGAACGGTTATTCCGCAAACAGGTTCCCGTCGGGCCTAAATTGGCCACAAACTTATTCTGAAGAAACCCTGGCAATATGGGAATCAAAATTCATGAAATTGTTTTGGAAGCATGATCTGATAAGTAATTGGACCATTGGATGGTTTGACAACGGACCGGTCATCCTGGAACAGGTTCCCGTGGGGCCTAAAGTGACCACAAACTCGTTTTGAAGAAACCCTAGCAATATGGGTATCAAAATTCATGAAATTGTATCGGAAGCATGATCCGATAAGTAATTGGACCATAGGATGGTTTGACAACGGACCGGTCATCCTGGAATAGGTTACCGTGGGGCCTAAAGGGGCCACAAACTTATTCTGAAGAAACCCTGGCAATATGGGAATCAAAATTCATGAAATTGTTTTGGAAGCATGATCTGATAAGTAATTGGACCATTTGACAACGGACCGGTCATCCTGGAACAGGTTCCCGTGGGGCCTAAAGTGGCCACAAACTCATTTTGGCGAAACTCTGGCAATGTGGGTATCAAAATTCATGAAATTGTATCGGAAGCATGATCCGATAAGTAATTGGACAGGTTTCCGAGGGGACCCTCATTTAGAAGTAACACTTGCTATCTTCTTTTTCCGTTATTTCTTTTCAAAACAAACTTAAAAATTCTTGACAGGTACTCAGAAATGATTTATAATGAACCACAGGCGCTGTAAGTACCATTGGTGTTTGCTGAATAATTTACAAAAAATAAAAAGAATGACTGAAATTTTCAAAAAATTTTGTGGATGCAAAATGGGTCAAAAAGGTGACAAAAGCGGAACGTGATGAAATCGGGTCGAAAATGTGATAAAGTCGGAGGTAGATAAAATCGGGGAGTGACAAAATCGGGTCAACACTGTCACTTCTCTCTTCTCATTTATCTCATTTCACTTTTCACTTTTTACTTTCAACTTCTCACTGCTCACTTCTTACTATTCACTCCTCACTTCTCATTCGACCCAATAACCATTCCGCCTAACAGCCATTCAGCTTGATGACCCAACATCAGTCCCATCTTCTTGGAAAAACAAGTTTCCGAAAATATTTCAAGAATGTTGATGCCAAGGTGTCTTCTAAATGAGTTTGTGCCACTAAAGCCTTTCGGGAACTTGTTCTAGCATGACTGTTCTGGTTGATATCCATTCTATGGAATAACATGTTTCAAGAACAATTCCAAGAATGTTGATACCCATATTGCCAGGGTTTATTCTAAATGAGTTTATGGCCCCTACTGGCCTTCCGGACACTTGTTCCAGAATGACCGTTCCGGTTGATATCCATCCTATAGTCTCAACTGCATAAAAAACATGTTTCCGGAAAAATTTCAAGAATTTTGATACTAATATTGCCAGGGTTTATTCTAAATGAGTGTTTGGTCCCTATGGACGCTCGTGGAACCTATTCCAGATTGACCGTTCCGGTTGATATCCATCCTATGGTCTTAACTACATGGAAAAGAAGTTTCCAGAACAATTCCAAGAATTTTGATACCCATATTGTTAGGGTTTGTTCTAAATGAGTTTTTGGCCCCTACGGGCCCTCCGGGAACCTGTTACAGAATAACCGTTCCGGAAAATATGTTTCCAGAACAATTCCAAGAATTTTGATACCCATATTGTTAGGGTTTATTCTAAATGAGTTTTTGGCCCCTACGGGCCCTCCGGGAACCTATTACAGAATGACCGTTCCGGTTCATATCCATCCTATGGTCTGAACTACATGAATAACATGTCTCCGGAAAAATTCCACGAATTTTGATACCCATATTGCCAGGGTTTATTCTAAATGAGTTTTTGGCTACTACGGGCTCTCCGGGAACCTGTTCCAGAACAACCGTTCCGGTTCATATCCATCCTATGGTCTCAACTTCATGGAAAACATGTTTCCGGAACAATTCCAAGAATTTTGATACCGATATTGCCAGGGTTTATTCAAAATGAGTTTTTGGCCACTACGGGCCCTCCGGGATCCTGTTCCAGAATAACCGTTCCGGTTCATATCCATCCTATGGTTTCAACTATATGATGTTCCCGAAACAATTTCAAGAATTTTGATACCCATATTGCCAGGAATGAATTTGCGGCCACTATAGGGCCCACGGGAACCTATTCCGGGATGTCCGTTCCGAGTCCATATGATCACGTGGTTGGGAAGTCATAATCCTCGAATCTTCTGCGAAACTGGTAACTCAAGGTACAAGAAATCATCATTTGGATTCTATAAGATCAACTTCTCCATTTTTGAGACATGGTCTAGCAAATCCGGAACTCCGGTAACCAGGTAATCCGGATCGGTCCTATGTGACATGGATCGGATAGAGGATGAATTTCTTAATCCATAGCAACCGGAATCGTCCAAATCGGTTGAAAACTGACGAAGTTATGGTCATACCAAAACGTGGGTACCCGGGTACCCTGTCGGTACGTTACGGGGTAAAAATATTCAGAAGCCCCTCCCCAAGCCCCCCCTTACTAGATTTTCATTTTCGTACCACCCAAACCTTAATTTTGCCGAGTTTGAAGATGTCTTCTTCTTCTTATTGGCATTACATCCCCACACTGGGGACAGAGCCGCCTCGCAGCTTAGTGTTCATTAAGCACTTCCACAGTTATTAACTGCGAGGTTTCTAAGCCAGGAAACCATTTTTGCATTCGTATAGGTATCATGAGGCTAGCACGATGATACTTTTCCAGGGAAGTCGAGATAATTTCCAATCCGAAAATTGCCTAGACCGACACCGGGAATCGATCCCAGCCAGCCTCAGCATGGTCTTGCTTTGTAGCCGCGCGTCTTACCGCACGGCTAAGGAGGGCCCCGTTTGAAGATGTCACGGAGTTTCAATTTCCTGCGATGTTTAGAACCCTAAAAAAATTTCACTTGAAAACGAAAAAGGTACCCGGGTACCCTGTCGGTAACAAAAGGGTTAAACAGTCACATGAGAGTGCAGCATTGTCCGGTTGTTGAAGGAAAGAATTTGTATCACGAGTAGTCCTGTCAATGACCGTATGTGGATACGTAAAAATAAATTTAATTACAAAACGTTTTATTTGTGCAGGGTCAATAATAAAAATGTTTCAAGAAAGTATTGCAAACCATCGTACATCAAAAAACAAATCTAGCATAATATGAATACAAACAGGTGTTGGAGTATGCTAATTACATGATTCAGCCATCATGGATTTTTATATGGGATAGCCAACGAGTTTGTTTATGTTTTGCACTGAAAATATTTTTTTTGCAATTCCTGATCGTAATACATGGTTTACAGTTCGTATTTGAATGATGAAACGGCCTACTTTTCCATACCATGACCATCATGCAACTTCAATGGGTTGCATAATAGTAGTTTGTGCAACAAGTTGCAAAAAGATGATTTTTTTCAGCACGAGTTGTACGTATACTACGAGTGCAGAAAAAATCGAGTTTTGCAATGAGTTGCACACGCTATTTTTTGCAATGACGAAAAATGAACTTTAATTTGATGAATCTGTACCAAAATTGTAAAGTCTGATTTACTCCACATGATTATTCTTGCCAATAAAATATGTTGCTGCGCAGAAAAATCAGATTCCATGTTGCCGTGCCACATTGCATAGTTCGATAAGCCGTGAAGCGATAGATGTACTTGGCTTTGGAAATTTTTGATGTCATGTCCACCAAACTATTTAATTTCTTACAGGGTGCATAGAATACACTATTTGAGCACTTACCCAAGCTAATTCAGCATAATGTAGTCATGTAACTACTGTTCTGATGTTGGTTTTTCATTATAGCACCCAAATGAGTGTTATAATGAATATTATGCAACCCATTTGAGTTGCATAATATTCATTAAAGCACCCATTTCGTTGGTATGGAAAAGTAGGCTGTACATTCAAAGTTAATTGCCTATATGCCGGGTATTAAGCCACCCGGAGTGGAAATTAATTACTATGTCTGAAACTTGATTATGCATATGTACAACATGTGATAGATTTAGTTCGGAAAAGGTATTGGAGGGTAACCGCCCCTTCGGTGGGGTTTGATCCCACGACCCCAGTTCGCATGACAGGTGCTTTCCCTACTAAGCTACGAAGGACCTCCGTCGTCCACCGCAGCTTAGCGGGTACTGATGAAACCAAATTCCCAGCACCAGGTACCAGCCGATCTCTCGCAATTCATTTTCAGAACTAACTCTCTCAAATGTATTTTTGTACACAATGTCAACCAAGTAGGATGAGTATTTAGTATTGTCCGGCTCCTACACACTTGCCTCATCAGCAACGGCGCTCAATGAAGTAGGGTTGTGTAAGGTTGTGCCAGTTTGGTCGTCAGATCCCAACACGACCACACAAGCGAAGAGAGATCGTCACTCGAGATCAGTACATTCAAAGTTAATTGCCTATATGCCGGGTATTAAGCCACCCGGAGTGGAAATTAATTACTGTCTGAAACTTGATTATGCATATGTACAACATGTGATAGATTTAGTTCGGAAAAGGTATTGGAGGGTAACCGCCCCTTCGGTGGGGTTTGATCCCACGACCCCAGTAGGGAAAGCACCTGTCATGCGAACGTGTGGAAGTGATTACGGGGACCTGGTTCCCTCAGGGAAGCAGACAAGTTTCGATAAGCCATCTTGCGACATGTCAAACTTCATGATTTTGGAAGACAATCTCGATAGAAACATTTTTGAGAGGTTTTGGACACATTGGCCACGTTCGAAAGTGTTACAGGGAAGCTGGTTCCCTCAGGGAACCGTACAAATGTTGAACCAGGCTCCCGGGGTCACTTCCGAACGAGGCCAATGTGTCCAAATTCTCTAAACAAACTTCACATATTGAGCTTGTCCTTCAAAATCATGGAGTTTGATATGTCGTAAGATGAGTTTCGACGCTAATCGACATTTTTCCACTTTCCTTAGGGAACCAGGCTCCCGGGAACACTTTCAGACGTGCCAATGTGTCTCAAAAACTCATCTATTGTGCCTATCTTTCAAAATCATGAAAATTGGCATGTCGCAAAATGGGTTTCGGAGCTAATTATAACTTGTTTACTTCCCTGAGGGAACCAGGCCTCCGTGACCACTACCGCACGTGGCCAATGTGTCCAACATCTGTCAAAATTTCATCTGTTGAGATTATCTTTCAAAATCATGAAGTTTGACGTGTCGCAAGATGGGTTTCGGAGCTAATCGAAACTTGTCTACTTCCCTGAAGGAACCATGTTCCCGAGAACACTTCCGGACGTGGCCAATGTGTCCAAAACCTCTCAAAAACTCATCTTATGAGATTGTATTTCAAAATCATGGAGTTTGATATGTCGCAAGACTGGGGTTTACACCAATTGAAAAAGTGTCCACTACCCCAGTGAACCAGGTTCCCGGAACATCCGGAACCATGATCCAATTGTATCAAAACTAACTTCTGATGCTGATCTATGATGATTGACCACGTTTGCATTAACATTCTGGGTACCTTCGTTCCTTTATCAATGGTTTAAAAAAAGACCCGTTTTGACTGCACCTGACCCAGGGCCAGGACCCCCCTTAAAAAATCCGACCGCATTGGTACCATGGTCAAATCAAGTAATGTACCAAAAAATTTACATGATGACGCTTCTTTCCTAAAAATGGCGATCGGACGAAAAATGAGCCCACACGGGTTTTTTCAATTTTGATCTCTAGGACAGACCGAAATGGGTTTAAACAAGCAATCGATTCAGCAATGCAATTTACCTTTCAATTATTATCAACCAGCAAAATATATTTGCACGAATGTGACAGCTAATGTGCCGAAGTTCAGTAATCCTCTTGGCTGATTAAGTCTATTTTACACCTCGGGGAAATTTTCCGCCTGATTTTGGTCCTCGTGTCTTTCAAATGGGGCCGGAATGTTGGAATTAAAAAACAGACAGGAACACCAGAGGTCGTATAGACTGAACAGTGAACACTTTACATCTAGCATGAGACAATGGACAGGACACATAACACCCAGTGGACCAGTGGGGAATTTTTCAATCACGAAAAGTTTCCTCCGTACCGGGGTGGGAATCGAACCCACACTCCATAGCACATGCGTCTAGACGATTGACGTCGTTAACCGCACGGTCACGAAAAAAACATCGCTTTTGTGGGCTTCGTGGAAAAGATAAAACTAAATATTTTGATTTTAAATCTAATTTGAAAGTGCATACCACTCAAGCTCATTCGTTTAATTTTGAGATCCATAACTAAGCTGAAATTTAGCAATTAATTGGAAAATATACACCCAAAAAAACAAATCTGACAATTATTGTATAAAATCTGGGCATATACAATTCTGTAAGCTTTTTATACAAATATTGTATTAAAATAATACAAATCTGTATTATTTAAATACAATATTTGTATAAAAAGCTTACAGAATTGTATATGCCCAATTATTATACAGTTTCTGTAAGGTTCTTATGCAGAACTATATTAAAATCTGCCATCCTCTGGTTGGGTGTATCCCGTTAAACATGATCAAGAAAAACAATATCATTCCTGCTATTTTCTCATGAACGTATGACAAATCATCCACAATGTTTAGAAAATGATCCATAAAAACTATATTTTGAATCATAAAACTTAAAATTTGTGTTTATCGATAACAGATCCATCAATTTATTTGTTTCGCGGATGACATGGACATTGTCGGCCGATCATTGGCAAAGGTGGCAGAACTGTACACCCGCCTGACACGAGGTTTCTCGAACAGTTCGTTTAAAAATATATGCTGAATTTGTTTCTAAAAGTTATTTGTTGCTAAATTTGCTAACTAAATTGAAAATTATCGACAAGTAAGTTGTATTAGGATGTAGAATTGATTATAAAAGGATTATAACAGGAGTTTATTGCAGTCAGATCACCGTTTGAAAGCTCGTAGGAATTATCAGGCCATTGAATAGAGGGCCGAAGGAAGTAGTTTAACTAACTAGTTTGTCCAATATTTAAGTACAATCTAATCTACATAGTTTCAAAGCAAATCAATAAAGCTAATAAATATCAGTGTCGAACCTTCATTCCATTTACGTCGAACGCAACACCTATTCTCTTCTGAACGTATCAAGGTTTGTGGGAATCGCAGGAAATTTCTTACAATGTCAGGACTGATCGTCGATAAATCTAGACCAACATTTGAAAATGTCGTAACATCCAAAGTTTATTTCTTCTGATTCTTCGTCTACATATATAGCCAGTCTTCAAGGTGCATTACTGCAACATGTGTGAGATGTTCACCTAAGTTTGCGCACCCAATCAAACATTGCTTGCTATGTTCGAACTTGCACATATCAATCTGAACACGAGCCTGAGCTCTGATACACCCAGGCGCAATGTACAATAATGCTGTCCAATGAGCAGCTCGAAGTAGCTCGAAGTTGTTCCCGTCCTGCTCGTTCTTTTTGTCAACAAACGAGCATGAGCGTGACAGGAACAACTTCGAGCTACTTCGAGCTGCTCATTGGACAGCACTAATGTTCAAACATCGAGTATAAACTTTGGTTCAAACATGTGCGCTTGCACACGAGAATGCTACCACAAAATGCTACGCTTGGGTAAATGAACGGGTTGCTAGGGAAACTATTGTTGATTCTTCACGTTTCTCAGTCTTGTTATTCATATCTCGAATAATAGAATTTAGCCAAACTTCAATGAAGGTATGATTGAAAAATTGAAACATGTTGTGTACATTTTGCGCACTTGCATAACGAAGCTTTTATAGAGGTGAGGTCTTGATTCAGGCCTTTCATTCAGGACGTCTTAGGTTCGAATCTGCTATGAGCGGGGCTTTTGTTCCATTTTCGAGGTTCTGAAAGCAATTCTTCTTAGGATTTCGGGATTCTGCAACCGCTAAAAAACTGATTAGTTCATATTTCCAAAATTTTGGGTTAAGATTTTTCTGGCATGTTTATATGGGGATAATTCATTCTACTCACTTTGCAGTGGTACTTGATAAATATACCGAGAATCTGAAGCGAAGTTCTGGGTTGCATAGAGATTACTAGATTCCAAGGAGAGAGGGTTTTCGAACTTTTTGAAGAACCTTATGATCAACGGGGCTTTAATTCTAGTTTCGTAATTTTTTAGATTGTCATAATTGGAGATTTTATCTTTCATGAGAGCCATGTAGTTTATAAGACTTTTATGTGGAAGGATTTGTGGGCTCATTTCTGACCTGGAGCTCCATCGTTTGTGAATTTACTTTGTATTGCATAATGTCATCGGCGTATTATTTATACATAGCATTATAGCAATATAGAATACATTAGGAACAGACCCCCTACTATCTTTATAAATTTCTATCAATTTGAATTTTTGGTTAACAACCTCCCTCCCCCACTAAAGTGTGTCTTAGAACTTTTTGGAATCAACATCTATATTTTATTCACGATATGCAAATCCCATCTATCTAACAAAACAAAATGCATGCTTGCATATGTAATGGTTATGAAATAATTAGGGGCTACATTTCAGACAGACGAACAGAGACTTATGTATTTTACCTCTTTTAGAACATAAACGCAAGGACACTTTAAATAATCATTACATTCGAGCCTGCCGCTTGTCTTACTGGAAAATGCACATAATATTCGGTTGTTATGAACATTAAGAATAATATCTGAAGATTGTATGCAAAATGTTGAGTAAACATATTGTTGTGATATTGAGATATCGGACCAAGCGTAAACCACCTGACAAGGGTTAAAAAGTGGCATTTATAAAACTAAAACTATTCATGTGCTATTCCTAAAAAAATCCAAAGACAAGGGTTCAAACCCTAGTGCCCTGAGTGAACGCCAAACGAGTTACCATTAGGCCATCACCGCTACTCAAGAAGAGAGACCACTTGACCAATATGAACAGATGAACAGCATGCTGTGTGTAAACTGATATTTAAACTTCCATGTTCAAACATGTTTGAACTTGGGCGCACACTCGTGTTCAAGCCGGGTGCGATTTTGGTTCAGTTTATGATGAACTCGGTTTGGATCTAGTATGCATGTTTGAGTGCGAACTTGCACACGGGAAAACTGCACTTGATCAAACGCGGTTCATGTTTTCGTGAAGACTGTATATAGCTATATGATATAGCTATATATGTAGACGGAGAATCAAAAGGAATGAATTTTGGCTGTTACGCCATTCTAAAATGTTGGTCTAGAAATATAATTTGAAATATTTAAGTCGTCCAACTTGCAAACAGTGTACTTCAGTTAGGTCGAGCGAAAATGATAAATTTCCTGTGTTATGGCTGCAAAAATAGTAATGTTGAAACAAGTTAGTCCCCCTAGAATTTTTCATTAGTTACGCCAATGTGATCCCATTATGATTTCCTTTGAAAAAAAAACCCTGGCACTGGTTCTGATAATGAATTTCAACTTGTTCTACAAAAGTGGGTGGCACGACGCCATGTTTTTTCAGCCAACATCTTCAAGTATAATGTATGGTAGTATTTGTTTTGCTCACAAACATCTAATTTGATTCCCATTGGGACCCAGCAATGTCAGAGGGGATTATTCGCGTAAAGTTGGCTGCAAAACAAGTCCAATGTTCAAGATAGGGATGACACCGTTTTGGTTTTTTACACAGAAGTGCGAGAAAAATGTGGTCCTCAATTTTTTGGAAATCTTTTGAGTGATTTTTGAATATTTATAACTAGGAACTCGATTATGTTTCGGAGTCTCAGAAGTAAATCTATATGTTGTTTCGTTACGTTTCGCCAAGAAAAAGTGTGGTATCGCATACCCTTAATTCTAATACGCAAAAGAATGTTGCTGTTAAAATTACTATATCGAGAGTCAACTTAAGAAGATGCGCCGATGATTTTCAGCAGATAACAAATCTGTTTGATTTTACCATGCACGCAGTAAAAATCAATTGTGGCTCTTATTGAATGTTGTTAAAATTACTAAAACCGTGATGAATCTCTTCGAAACCATGATTAATTTTACTGAAATTTCACAGTAATTTAAAAAAAAAGGGTACGATAATATAATCTTCACGCATATGGGAAGATCCATTAATTACGTAACGCAAAAATTGACCATTTTAAACTCCCCTCCCCTCCCCCTGTCACACTTTGTCTATGAATCATTTATTTTTTTGTATTGCACGGTGTCTCTATGGGGAGATATTATTTTTTTAAAAATCAGTATCTCTGAAACACCCACCATGCGGAAGTATAGGCTCTCCTCTTTCATATAGTGGGTAAACTAAAATGTTCTGTACAATTTTTATTTGTTTCACTCTTTTTGGTGCAAAATCCATAGAGATCTCAAATGATAGCCGATTTAGCCGCCCCCCCCCCCCCCCCCAACCAAAAATGTGTGGAAAAATTACCCCCGATAGAATATTTTAAAAATGCACCTACGTGAACGAAGAAAACCTACACGGAAGAAAAAAAGTACCCAAAATTGAGTATTTTTAAACTTGCTTTTGAGTTATTTTTTCTCTTCTCTTTCATCCACTCTTTCTTTTGTTGTCAAAAACAAAAGAGCCAATGACGCCAGTTCAATACGGGAAGCCAATTTTGAGTTTTATTACCTGAGGTCGAAATTAAGTGAATTAAACTTACATTTGGGTAAATAAATTTTCCGTTGGGTACTTTTTTAACATGGGAGTAAAGGCAAACTACTTCGACCCTACTTACTCAATTTTGGCTTCCCGTACGGATGTTCGAGGTTGGGTGAATTAAACTCACTATTGGGTAGTTTATTTCTTCCGTGTATACTTTCGTGTAGTGGATGTTTTAGAGATACTGATTTTTTGAAAATAAGCCTCTTTGGACAAACACACCGTGATTGTCAATAGAGTTAATAAATTATACAGGACGATTGTCGCTGCGGTTCCCTTTATTATCGTCCCAAACATGTTGGGTACCTATCTGTCACAACGTACTGATTCTTCCTTCGTTGACATTTAGTGCACTATCCTCGCCAGCAAAAATGTTTTGCCAGTGACAACAGCGCCAATCTTCCTCTATAGTTTATTACCTCTATTGGATTGTCACACTTCGGGCAACCCTCTCCCCATCTAAGCGTTACGTAAGTTATGGATGCTCCCTGTGGAATAGAGAGAGATCGGGTTTCACAATTTTCAAACCTGCACCCGACCCGAACCCTGTTTAGGAATTTAATTTAAACCCAAACCCGACCCGAACCCGCTATGAAAAATCTTATCAAACCCAAACCCGCGTACACGAGATTTTTAATTTTCGTAAACGTGTATTCGACGCGAACCCGAATTATTCTTATTATTCAAACCCGAGCACTGCCCGGTAATTTTCAAACTAGATATTTTCTGCTTCTCGTTACATTGGATAGGATGTAAGCTCAAACAAGTGTCAAAATTTAAAAAAAAAACGAATAAAAAATGTTCAATATTTTGTTTCTTAGACCCGAACCCGACCCCACATTTTTTTATCTCACAAACCCGTGCTCGACCCGAACCCGATAAGACACTAATTTTTCAAACCCGACTCGAACCCGTCGTTTTCTGATTTAGGTCAAGTTTCGGGTTTGAAAACCAGAAACCCGACCATCTCTAATATATAAGCTTGTTATGAAGCAGTTCAAAAGCAAGACCATGCTGAGGGTGGCTGGGTTAGATTCCCGGTGCCGGTCTAATTTTCGGATTAGAAATTGTCTCGACTTCCCTGGGCATAAAAGTATCATCGTGTTAGCCTCATGATATTCGAATGCAAAAAAGGTAAACTTGGTTTAGAAACCTCGCAGTTAATAACTGTGGAAGTGCTTAATGAACACTAAGCTTCGAGGCGGCTCTGTCCCAGTGTTGGGATGTAATGCCAATAAGAAGAAGAAGATGAAGCAGTTCCTCGTAACGACAGGTGTTCTATAATAGGTAATATGTCCGTGTACCTACTCAATGCGAAAGTGTGGGTTCAATTCCCGCCGGCAGCGAAATCTTCGCAACATTCTATGGCTTTCCATGGCTCACTCTGTGTATCGGAATTGAAATTCTTTCCTGAGAACGTACAAAAATCTGACCACCCACATAAGCCATACATTGAAAAGGAAACAAGTACCGCTAACGGGGATGACAATGGGTATGGGGGGGTGAGAATGGGTCATCGCTCTCACCGTCCCATACAAATGCCGGACAAAACCTAAAATGTTCTCGAATCTTCCACCAAAGAGTAATTATGGGACGCTAAATTCATTTTGAGGTTAGAATTGTTATACAACATATACTATGCTACTCGAGTACTTCTGGAGGCGCAAGCCTTAAGGTCTGAAGCATCAACAGCGTCCTCATTCTACATTGAAGCAGTCAATTTCCAGCTTTGGAACAACTAGGAGCAAATCACCACGCTAACCACCGGAAAGTAGACCAAAAATAGGTTACAATACATGATACCAGATCGTTCCAAATCGTTCCCGAAAAAACTTTAGCCAAATTTTCTCTTTCCATACCGATATGTTCGGGAGATGCTTTACAGCATTAACTTCAACAAACCATCAAAAATTAAATTTAAAAGCTATAATCATCAAATTTTGGAATCAGTTCATTGAATATATGTGTGAAATTAAAAAAATACGTGTTTCACGAAACGAACATTTTTTTTGAGGTTTTGTCCGGGTTTCCACCATTGCACAATAGGAAAAAAGGAGGTATTTTGGCCAAAATTATGAATCCTGCGATAAACAGTGGTATTCATCATAAAAACATAGACAGAATAGAAAAATATTTTTCTGAGCCTTCAATGGGGTATGAGGCCAATTTTCGGCATAGTATCGATTTTTGTCATATTCTACAACAATAACGGAATTCGGTCACTTTTTGGCTAGCAATAAGCCTGTTTGATGCTGGATAAAATATTAATGGTCATATAAACTGTATATTCGTGTCACATACAAATGGAATCAACACAGATTTCCTAAAATGATCAAAAAGCACTATCAGCTTCTGGTGTTGAAAAATCACTGAGTAGAACTTATTGAAACAACAAAGGGGGGTAGAACAGATTCAATTTGCGTCATATTGTGACATCAACGAAATGGAATTTCATTTATTTAATATTTCATTGAGTTATTATAAATTAATTATAAAAAGGTATTGTGGCAAGGAGTTATTCAACACACTACTCATCCAACACATTATGACACGTTATAGCAAAATCTATAATTCGCTGCTATAATGTAGTAATGTCAAAATTATAAATTTGAACAATTTCCTTTCTCACTGCGTAACGCTTTTATATGAAAGATGATTTTCTCTTGAATTATGCGCAACGTTCAGGCATAACCCTTCCCCTTAAATGTCATGCAAATTGTGTTCGTCATAAAATTCAATCAAAGTGGTATTATTGAGTAACCAAGATTAAAATTGAAAAATAAGAAGATTACCAAAACACCTGATTGTTCCCCCTAGCGGTAATATTGTCTTTCTCGTCCATTATAAGAAAATGTATTTTGGCCATAACTTTTGAGCCCATAGTCCGATCCAGCCTATTTTAAATAAGGAAGAATGGACCAACGTTCTCTGTAGAAATGAAACTTGTTGCGAGTAAATCGGTTTAGAGTAAGTGCTTAAAAAGAGTTAAGACCATTTTTGCTCACACACATACAGACATTCACACACGTGCACACAGACATCACCTCAATTCTTCGAACCGAGTCGATCGGTATACAACCCTATGAGTATTTGGGCTTTTTTTTAATGCTTTTAGAACGACCATATAGCTTCTACGTATACTAAGTAGGGTATCTGTTCCTATATATCAATAACAGGCAATGCGCATATGAAATGCATTGATTTCTCACCTAATAATCAAGAAACATGAGAATAATTATGCTCGGCTTACGTAATTTTTAATTGATAACAATTTGGTAACTTCAAAAATGAAAATATTATCACATTATAGAAGTATTTAGCTGAAAAACATCTTCACCGCCATGCACCTATTTCAATAACATTCAAAAATAGTTAATCCTATGCTTGTACCTATATCAATAATACTGTTTCCAACATTAAATACACACACTATTACTTGTGTGTATACGTAACGATATGATTGCAGTGATGCCGAATTCTTCAATGGTTTGTACTTGAGTTAAAATAAAATTACAAAATTGCAGTTTTTGTTGTAATTTTTCAACTTATCGGTTTAATTTTATGTTTGTCATAGATTATCTTTTCGATTTACCTTATTTAACAAACACAAGGCACGGCAAATGCTGGGTAAAGCGTACCATTGGTACTTCGCGTACCTGAAGGAATAAAATAGACCCCATCTCGCGGTCCTTAGCCTCTTACCCAGCAACTCCTATCCCTACCTCCCCGCGGTGCTGGCCGGGATACGAGCAACCTTAGGGAAGATCGGGTAACCAACCCCGGTGGGAACTATGGTCGTATGCTGACAGGGAAGGGGTTTGCTCCTTCCGGAGGTGCAAATCTTATTGAGCGTCTGTTCTCCATGTCAGGATCGGCTCACAACAGCGTCTGTTCTCCATGTTAGGGGCGGCTGATCATCGTCCGAGTGCCAGCGAGGGACTCTAAGTGAAACTGTGCACCATGGTCCACCGGAAATAAGGAGGAATGGTCCTCCGGAAATTTAGGGGTTTGGTGTCAGGCCCTGCAAGCCAGCCTTTAAAAATCATAAGCAACGAACAATCAACAAGAGAGTACGGACCGGAACCATCGGCGAAGACCACTGCGACGAAAAGGGACTAGCGATTGGAAACTCGGTTCGTGGAACTGCAAATCTCTCAACTTCATCGGGAGCACACGCATACTCGCCGATGTGCTCAAGGACCGTGGATTCGGCATCGTAGCGCTGCAGGAGGTTTGTTGGAAGGGATCAATGGTGCGAACGTTTAGAGGTAATCATACCATCTACCAGAGCTGCGGCAACACACACGAGCTGGGAACAGCTTTCATAGTGATGGGCGATATGCAAAGGCGCGTGATCGGGTGGTGGCCGATCAATGAAAGAATGTGCAGGTTGAGGATCAAAGGCCGGTTCTTCAACTTCAGCATAATCAACGTCCATAGCCCACACTCCGGAAGCACTGATGATGATAAGGACGCATTCTACGCGCAGCTGGAACGTGAGTACGACAGCTGCCCAAGACACGACGTCAAAATCATCATAGGAGATTTGAACGCTCAGGTTGGCCAAGAGGAGGAGTTTAGACCGACCATTGGAAAGTTCAGCGCTCACCGGCTGACGAACGAAAACGGCCTACGACTAATTGATTTCGCCGCCTCCAAGAATATGGCCATTCGTAGCACCTACTTCCAACACAGCCTCCCGTATCGGTACACCTGGAGATCACCACTGCAGACAGAATCACAAATCGACCACGTTCTGATTGATGGAAGGCACTTCTCCGACATTATCGACGTCAGGACATATCGTGGCGCTAACATCGACTCTGACCACTATCTGGTGATGGTTAAACTGCGCCCAAAACTATCCGTCATCAACAATGTTCGGTACCGACGACCGCCGCGGTACGACCTAGAGCGACTGAAGCAACCTGATGTCGCCACTGCATACGCGCAGCATCTCGAGGCAGCGTTGCCGGAAGAGGGTGAGCTCGATGGGGCCCTCTTGAGGACTGCTGGAGTACAGTTAAAGCAGCCATTAACGACGCAGCGGAGAACAACGTCGGGTATATGGGTCGAAGTCGACGGAACGATTGGTTCGACGAAGAGTGCAGACAGATTCTGGAGGAGAAGGACGCAGCGCGGGCGGTTGCGCTGCAGCAAGGTACCCGGCAGAACGTGGAACGTTATAGACGGAAGCGGAGACAGCAGACCCGCCTTTTTCAGGAGAAGAAACGCCGCCTGGAAGAAGCGGAGTGCGAGGAGATGGAACAGCTGTGCCGTTCTCAAGATACACGCAAGTTCTATCAGAAGCTCAACGCATCCCGCAAAGGCTTCGTGCCGCGAGCCGAAATGTGCCGGGATAAGGATGGGAGCATCTTGACGGACGAACGTGTGGTGATCGAAAGGTGGAAGCAGCACTACGAGGAACATCTGAATGGCGCTGAGAGTACAGGCAGTGAAAGTCAAGGCAGCGGAGGAGATGACTACGTCAGTTCAGCGGACGATGGAAGCCAACCAGCCCCCACCTTGAGGGAAGTTAAGGATGCCATTCAACAGCTAAAGACCAATAAAGCAGCTGGTAAGGATGGTATCGGAGCTGAGCTCATCAAGATGGGCCCGGAAAAGCTGGCCACTTGCCTGCACAAACTGATAGTCAGAATCTGGGAAACCGAACAGCTACCGGAGGAGTGGAAGGAAGGGGTTATATGCCCCATCTACAAGAAAGGCGACAAACTGGAGTGTGAGAACTTTCGAGCGATCACCATCCTTAATGCCGCCTACAAAGTGATATCCCAGATCATCTTCCGTCGTCTGTCACGATTAGTGAACGAGTTCGTGGGAAGTTATCAAGCCGGCTTCGTAGACGGCCGCTCAACAACGGACCAGATCTTTACTGTACGGCAAATCCTTCAAAAATGCCGTGAATACCAGGTCCCCACGCACAGGTCCCCAATATACTGTTCCTTGATTTCAAGGCGGCATACCACAGACCGCGTAGAGCTATGAGAAATTATGGACGAGAAAAGCTTACCAGACTGATCAGAGCAACGGTGGATGGTGTACAAAATTGTGTGAAGATTTCTGGCGAACACTCCAGTTCGTTCGAATCGCGCCGGGGACTAAGACAAGGTGATGGACTTTCGTGCCTGTTGTTCAACATTGCGCTAGAAGGTGTCATGCGGAGAGCCGGGTGTAACAGCCGGGGTACGATTTTCAACAGATCCAGTCAATTTATTTGCTTCGCGGATGACATGGACATTGTCGGCCGAACATTTGCAAAGGTGGCAGAACTGTACACCCGCCTGAAACGTGAAGCAACAAAAGTTGGACTGGTGGTGAATGCGTCAAAGACAAAGTACATGCTTGTGGGCGGAACCGAGCGCGACAGGGCCCGCCTGGGGAAGCAGTGTTACGATAGACGGGGATACCTTCGAGGTGGTCGAGGAATTCGTCTACCTCGGATCCTTGCTAACGGCTGACAACAACGTTAGTCGTGAAATACGAAGGCGCATCATCTGTGGAAGTCGGGCCTACTACGGGCTCCAGAAGAAACTGCGGTCGAAAAAGATTCGCCACCGCACCAAATGTGTCATGTACAAGACGTTAATAAGACCGGTAGTCCTCTACGGACATGAAACATGGACAATGCTCGAGGAGGACTTGCAAGCACTCGGAGTATTCGAGCTTAGGACCATCTTTGGCGGTGTGCAAGAAGACGGTGTGTGGCGGCGAAGAATGAACCATGAGCTCGCCCAACTCTACGGCGAACCCAGTATCCAGAAGGTAGCTAAAGCCGGAAGGGTACGATGGGCAGGACATGTTGCAAGAATGCCGGACAGCAACCCTGCAAAGATGGTGTTCGCTTCCGAGACGGCGTGGAGCGCAGCGAGCGAGATGGGCAGACCAGGTGC
Organism: Armigeres subalbatus; assembly: GCF_024139115.2. Classification (NCBI taxonomy): domain Eukaryota; kingdom Metazoa; phylum Arthropoda; class Insecta; order Diptera; family Culicidae; genus Armigeres; species Armigeres subalbatus. Next base: position 280,930,412 of record NC_085141.1, read on the forward strand.
AGAACGACTTGGCGAGCGTGGGGCGTATCCGAGGATGGAGAGATGCGGCCTCGAACCGTGCATTGTGGCGTCAAATTGTTGATTCAGTGTTATCTGTTTAGATGTTAACTAAATAAATGAATGAACAAACACAAGAGTTGAATTTCACAGTGATATTTTATTCAAGCATATTTGAAATAAAAATCTAGGCAACCCTTGACAGTACTCTCAGCCATGTAAACAGTTTGGAATACGGGCAAGGATAATTTAAACGATGTTCGAAATAAACATCCCGGGCAGCAGGGACTATGTCCAAGGGCTTGACGATCCCTCCCCAGGCCATCTGCGAGTTGTGGGGCTTGCCTAGGATGTGGTGGAGTTTGACAGTGGGCCCTGTTAAACCTCTATAAAAAGCTGCATGTATCCGCAAGTAGGCTCCACCAAAGCGACCGTGTGTCGCTCAAAGCGCACAAGCCCAAGTCCTGGTGTTAGGTGGGACGCTAAACAGCCCTGACATGACGGCCCTCCGACGAGACAGGAGGTTTGCGCAGGCCCAATAAGCCGCCTAGAAAACCAATCATTACGAACAATATAAGAGATAATGCGACTCGATATAATCGGCAAAGACCTAGGCGACGAATACAGGATCACGATTGGAAGCTTGGAACATGGAATTGCAAGTCGCTAGGTTTCGCAGGTTGCGACAGGATGATCTACGATGAATTACATCCCGCAACTTCGACGTCGTGGCGCTGCAGGAGATTTGCTGGACAGGACAGAAAGTGTGGAAAAGCGGGCATCGAGCGGCTACCTTCTACCAAAGCTGTGGCACCACCAACGAGCTGGGAACCGGCTTCATAGTGCTGGGTAAGATGCGCCAACGCGTGATTGGGTGGCAGCCAATCAACGCAAGGATGTGCAAGCTGAGGATTAAAGGCCGTTTCTTCAACTATAGCATCATCAACGTGCACTGCCCACACGAAGGGAGACCCGACGACGAGAAAGAAGCGTTCTACGCACATCTGGAGCAGACATACCATGGATGCCCACTGCGGGACGTCAAAATCGTCATCGGTGACATGAACGCGCAGGTAGGAAGGGAGGAAATGTATAAACTGGTCATCGGATCGGATAGTCTGCACACCGTATCGAATGACAACGGCCAACGATGCATAAACTTCGCAGCCTCCCGCGGAATGGTAGTCCGAAGCACCTTCTTTCCCCGCAAAAATATCCACAAGGCCACATGGAGATCACCTAACCAAGAAACGGAAAACCAAATCGACCACGTTCTAATCGACGGTAAATTCTTCTCCGACATCACAAACGTACGCACTTACCGCAGTGCGAATATTGAATCCGACCACTACCTCGTTGCAGTATGCCTGCGCACAAAACTCTCGACGGTGTACAACACGCGTCGAAGTCGGACGCCGCGGCTTAACATGGGCGGCTACAAGACGGTAGACTAGCCCAAGAATACGCGCAGCAGCTGGAAGTGGCACTTCCAACGGAAGAGCAGCTAGGCGCAGCATCTCTTGAAGATGGCTGGAGAGATATTCGATCCGCCATTGGTAGCACCGCAACCGCTGCACTTGGCACGGTGCCCCCGGATCAGAGAAACGACTGGTATGACGGCGAATGTGAGCAGTTAGTGGAAGAGAAGAATGCAGCATGGACGAGATTGCTGCAACACCGCACGAGGGCGAACGAGGCACGATATAAACAGGCGCGGAACAGACAAAACTCGATTTTCCGGAGGAAACAGCACCATCAGGAAGATCGAGACCGTGATGAGACTGAGCAACTGTACCGCGCTAATAACGCACGAAAGTTCTACGAGAAGTTAAACCGTTCACGTAAGGGCCACGTGCCACAGCCGATATGTGTGAGAACTTAAAATAGAACCTTCTTACGAACGAGCGTGAGGTGATCCAAAGGTGGCGGCAGCACTACGAAGAATACCTGAATGGCGATGTAGCAGTCGAAGATGGCGGTATGGTGATGAACCTGGGAGAACGCACGCAGGACATAATTTTACCAGCTCCGGATCTCCAGGAAATCCAGGAGGAGATTGGCCGGCTGAAGAACAACAAGGTCCCTGGGGTTGACCAACTACCAGGAGAGCTATTTAAACACGGTGGTGAGGCACTGGCTAGAGCGCTGCACTGGGTCATTACCAAGATTTGGGAAGAGGAAGTTTTGCCGCAGGAGTGGATGGAAGGTGTCGTGTGTCCCATCTACAAAAAGGGCGATAAGCTGGATTGTAGCAACTACCGCGCCATCACATTGCTGAACGCCGCCTACAAGGTACTATCCCAAATTTTATGCCGTCGACTAGCACCAACTGCAAGGGAGTTCGTGGGGCAGTACCAGGCGGGTTTTATGGGCGAACGCTCCACCACGGACCAGGTGTTCGCCATTCGCCAAGTACTGCAGAAATGCCGCGAATACAACGTGCCCACACATCATCTATTCATCGACTTCAAAGCCGCATATGATACAATCGATCGGGACCAGCTATGGCAGCTAATGCACGAACACGGTTTTCCGGATAAACTGACACGGTTGATCAAAGCGACGATGGATCGGGTGATGTGCGTAGTTCGAGTTTCAGGGGCATTCTCGAGTCCCTTCGAAACCCGCAGAGGGTTACGGCAAGGTGATGGTCTTTCGTGTTTGCTATTCAACATCGCTTTGGAAGGTGCAATACGAAGAGCAGGGATTAACACGAGTGGTACTATTTTCAATAAGTCCGTCCAGCTATTTGGTTTCGCCGACGACATAGATATTATGGCACGTAACTTTGAGAAGATGGAGGAAGCCTACATCAGACTGAAGAGGGAAGCTAAGCGGATCGGACTAGTCATCAACACGTCGAAGACGAAGTACATGATAGGAAGAGGTTCAAGAGAAGACAATGTGAGCCACCCACCGCGAGTTTGCATCGGTGGTGACGAAATTGAGGTGGTAGAAGAATTTGTGTACTTGGGCTCACTGGTGACTGCCGAAAATGACACCAGCAGAGAAATTCGGAGACGCATAGTGGCTGGAAATCGTACGTACTTTGGACTCCGCAAGACGCTCCGATCGAATAGAGTTCGCCGCCGTACCAAACTGACAATCTACAAAACGCTAATTAGACCGGTAGTCCTCTACGGACACGAGACCTGGACGATGCTCGTGGAGGACCAACGCGCACTTGGAGTTTTCGAAAGGAAAGTGCTGCGTACCATCTATGGTGGGGTGCAGATGGCGGACGGTACGTGGAGGAGGCGAATGAACCACGAATTGCATCAGCTGTTGGGAGAACCATCCATCGTTCACACCGCGAAAATCGGACGACTGCGATGGGCCGGGCACGTAGCCAGAATGTCGGACAGTAACCCGGTGAAAATGGTTCTCGACAACGATCCGACGGGCACAAGAAGGCGAGGTGCGCAGCGGGCAAGGTGGATCGATCAGGTGGAAGATGACTTGCGGACCCTCCGTAGACTGCGTGGTTGGCGACGTGTAGCCATGGACCGAGCCGAATGGAGAAGACTCTTATATACCGCACAGGCCACTTCGGCCTTAGTCTGAATAAATAATAAAATCGAAATAAACATATATCAAACTATAGGAAACCGCGTTGGTTTTTCAAATATAATTACATTTATAGTGAAAATGTGATGTGCTTTATGTGTTGTGAAGTGAATTTTGAAAGGATACATTTGTGTTAGCTTGAAATTGAGTGGAAAACAACGACGTGAAAACAGATGAATCTGCTAGTAGCAATCGAGCAGTGGTAGGAAAACGAAAATAAAAGTGCTGTATAATTTTATCTTTTAATAATTTGATTTTTGTGAATTGAAACATTACTTAAACAAAATCTTGAATAATATTCCAAACATTCAAGAATGTGGTCCATCCATTATTGTGTACCTACGGTGTGAGAAATTGTTATAAAATTGATTTTTCATCTGATTTATCGACGGTTGGGATTAATATACGGGCTGTTATTAATATGGGAACAGATACCCTACACGAGAAAGGCAAAAATGGGCAATTTTTAAAATTCATGTGTCTTACAAAATGGTGAATTTGGGCAGAATTTTATTCATGGTCCTCATAGCTTATGATTTCAATAGTGTATTGCATGATGTTTTACTGCGGGGTATTGCGGGGTTTCAAACTGTTATGTTCGTTAAATATTGCGTAAAATATGCTTTTACAAAACTACTAAAAACTAAATTCTTAGATCTGTTTAAGAGCTTTGTAACGATATATAAATATGTTACTTTTGATACAAAAACATGGCAAAGCTGTCCTTTTTCCCAAAAAACGTAAATATATCATTTCTAGGAGGGGCTAGTTTGAACGCCCCCCACCCCTTCCTAAAAATTCTAAAAAATAAAAACCGTCCTGATGATAGAATAATAGGTTATAATTCGTATATTCATCACATTTTACTCGCCCAAATCGAAAATTGGCCTATTAGTAGTTTTGGCCACACCTTTATATGGGGCTGTCCTATTGTGCATTGTGCGGCAGCCTGGAGGTTGGATAACAAAATCGTTCAAAAAGGTCTGTTATATTATAGTTTTCCTACCTGCAGATACATTCAATGTATTCTACAAGCATTCTAAGTAGTTGAAACAGTGACCCATTCTCACCCCCATTTGTTCCATTGTCACCCCCGACGACGGTATACAGTTGCTTCCACTGTACGTGTATTGGAAGAATATTTACCTACGTACTACTAAATTCAATTCATCTTGAGAGGCTTGAAGATCTACTAATTGAGGAGCTAACTCGACCAGTATGGGCAATTTGAAGCGATGTCTGTAGGTGTAGGTGTGTATTATTATCAGATAATAACATATTCGACTTCATGAAGCTATTTCGGTTCGATTTTTGACAAACATCGCATGATTATTCAAAACATAGAATGACTAAGAACAGTTCATTATGCCTAACGTATATAATGCCTACAGCAGCGCTCCCTTTTCAATTGCAGGTTTTATAGGATAATTGTTACGCCTCCGTTTTAAATTAATTGTCGATGCTGGCATAAAAAAACATGGCCTAGCAGGGACCTGGTTTGTTGTTTTCTTACAGCAAACGAACAAAAGTGACAGTTCTGACAGAAAACAAAGGAGAATTTTGTAAACACTGCATTGATACTAACGTGATGTAAGCCACTGTGTATGCGGCTACCGAATGATAGCCTATAATGTATATCACAGTGGCTCAAATAAGTATATCTATTTATGTCAATACAAATTTAAAAGAAAATGTTATGACCTCCCCCCCTCCCCTTCTCTCATTTTTTTTTATTTATTTGAAGGGGCAACAAAAAAAATCGAAAAATTCTTCTAAGAAATCCGAAAAGTTTTTGATTCATTTTTATTTTCAACATTATTTTTCATTTTTACCTTACCCCCTCGACCTTTAGGAGACCAACAGAACATAAATGTTATTAAATATTTGTAGCTGCCTTATTACATGTTTTTTTGGAAAGACGATTTATAATTTCTATAATGAATCTAGATATCGGTCATTAGAACCAATATAATGCAGTTTTTATACGATATATCTATAATGAAAATCATACCCAAACACAAAAAGGTAAGTTACACATCGTTGCTGCATGTTTGCAGGAGAGATAGTAGAAAATAAGCTCGTTATATTTTTGACCAAGTTATTTTAGCGAGGAATAAAGTGGGGCAGGGATCCTGGAATTAATTATTATTCTACGTGGTTTAGGAACTTTCTACAAAACAAATCTAAATATGGTAACGTAACTTACATTCTCTAATGCATTTGAAATAATACGGCGCCCATTAGCCTTATTTCAAAATAAGCAATTTGTATCTTTTCTTCACAAAAATACAAACTGCTCTCCGTAGCATCAGAGATCTGTGAGCATAAATTTTGGGTGTACCTTAAACCGGCGTAGAATGGACACAGAATGCAGACAGTCTTAAAAGGGGGTTTTGCATTCTGGATCGGTGATTGTGATAGGAATGAAATGAACAAAGCATTGCGGTAGATAGCTACCATATTCAACCCCAGAACTCGAAACCAAACATTTTATTTGTATTGCTTAAAGTCTAAGCTTGGTTACTCGCGCGTTGCACCTGATCGCTCATATCTTCGGATCCTTATCGGTAAGCTTCACCATTTTAGCAGATTCCTCCCACAGTTTCTTCGCCCTCTCCATGTCACTGATTCCGGCGGTTAGACCTGCTTCTTTGCAATCTCGGAAGTACTTTCCACTGATTCCTTCCACTTCCGATGAACAGGCCAGATGGAGTTGTGTCTGTGCGCCTTCCTCGTTGGTCTTGAAGAATGCCTTTATGACTGCCATTGGGAGGGTCAATGGGAAGCGTACGTTGCGCCAAATTCCCGAATCGATCATGCCCGGGTGCAGGCAGTTGGCAGTTACGTTGGTTCCTTCCAAACGGCGGGCCAGTTCGCGGGTGAACATAATGTTGGCGCTTTTGGACACGTAGTACAGATATGCGGGCAGAGTGTTGACCGGGTTGAGGTTATTCAGATTGACCGAAGCCAGGCGATACATTTCGGAAGCTACGATTACTATACGACTGGGTGCCGATCGTTTCAGCAAATCAATGAGCAGGTGCGTTAGGAGAAACGGTCCGTAGTGATTGGTGGCCATCGTGAATTCGATGCCATCCACGCTCTTCGTCTTCCGGAACGTTTCTGCAAACCCAGCATTGTGAACCAGCACGTCCAGTTTGGATTCTGTTTTCAGAATATCGGCAGCAAATTCACGGATCGAGCCCTGGGAACTCAAATCCAGCTTTTTGAGGACAACGTTTTTGTTTCCTGTTTCTTTAACGATTTCATCTGCAGAAACACAAAGATTAGGGCCGTGGTACGAATGATTGGATTGATTATCGTTAAAACATTGTCTAAGCAAAAAAAAAACATTGTCTGTACATATGGGCATGTTAATAAAATGCTTTTGAATATTATCTTCATTTTCATTCAATGTCATGCACAAAGCAGGCTAAAAATGTTCGAGGAAATTTCATTTGCATATTATTTATATTCATTAAATCAAATGAATTCATGATATGGAATAAATTTGGAATTAATCTAAACTTGAATTGAAGTTATGAAAAGAGCTGTATTACAGACATTCAATCAAATGGCATCACAAAAAAATTCCAGTGATAACACAATTAAACGAGATCAGAACTGTTAGTATGAAATAGAAAGTTGGAATACTAATGAAACCCCTAACCATTCAGTTAATCCATATAACTAATTACCCACTGACCGAAGAAACGGAACGAACCTTCAAGGAAACAAAAAATATATAAATTCAAATTCACTTACCACGAGCCTGGGCTGCGGTCTCCATATTCCGGCAAGCCATGATGACACGAGCGCCCCGTTTGGCCAGATCCCGTGCCGTTTCCTTGCCGATGCCGGAGTTGGCTCCGGTAACGATGACGGTTTTGCCTTCCATGTTCCTCTGTCGGTGATGGATGAAGAGGATATTCATGAGTGGAAACAAGCGACACAAAGGTTCACGCCCATACACACGTGCTTGGCCATGCATGGGTGTGAATAAATTAATCTCATAGATTAATTAACGTTGACCGGCAATCGTCCTTTGAACCAGCTTCCTATTAGCGGTTCACCAGCGACGATCGAGAGAGGATTTAATCCCGCCGGTAGCCGAACCTGTGTACTATGGGATTATCCGGTGATCAGAATTTATATTAGTAATCTCCTTGATAAATTAAATTAATTTATATTCAATTAAAATAATCACGCTGAAAATTAACTACTACATTTTATTGAAATAGTATCTTTTACTCAAATTTTAAGTTACCCGTTTTAATGAAAATGAGTTAGATTCGACTCAGCTTTGAGTATTTGAAATTCGTGTCAATCCTTACACTTTATATAACCCCTCTAAAGTGATATTCAACAGCAGGATAGAACATTACTTTGCTGAACCTCTGCGCATTTCAAAAAAGTGTTCCAGGAACTCGAACCGAGCACTTCATCATCACGGTATACATATAAAAAGGAAAATTACACTTTAGGAATGACGAATATTTCATCGCCACATGGCTGAGTACAAAAGTGAGCATGCCGTATAGAGCATCGTTTTGGTTTAACTTTCGCGAAGATAGTAATGACGTCACGTTTTCACATTCAAACTGAATGTTTACATATCTGCTGAGATTGCCTTGTTTCTTGTATCCCGTGACCAGAATCGTCGTATCCTTAACTAAAGTGTCTGCAGTATACAAGTGGCGCAATACTCCTACCTTTCAGAGCGTTGTGCTCGATTGGAATAACCGATTTAACAGCATACGTGCTGTTCCAATTTCGACACTGCGTCTCTTTATTAATCCAGTCTTAAACAATCGTGTCAGGTTTTTTAGAAATTCGTTTATGTGCATTATTTCCCATCAAATTCGATCAAATTTTGATAAAATTTGTTAATAACTTCTGATTTATTTCTTACGCTTTTTTTATGGAGCGATGAAGGCAAATCTGTAAACAGACACCTGAAATTATCACTTAGGGAGTGGGATTGACAGAAGGCCGACCCACTAAACCCACCCAAGCAGCGGAAGGTTACTTGAGTTACCCTCTCTGCTAACCACCCGATCCCCCCGGGACTACCTTACAGTATTACTTCTAGATGAAAGGCAGTACTAAACGTACGTCTCCCAAAACGACACATGACGTACCCAAATGCACGTATGCGCCTCAATTCTCCATATACTTCCCGGGCACCACCTGTGCACAATAAAAAAACACTGGCACCACATGTGCCCCACCACTCACCCACCTGAGCTGAGGTCCTCAATCAGTGTGGTAATCATCCGTCCTGCATCGGAGTAATACCACTTGTCTACCAAGCCGGAGGGGACCCTGAGTTGGTGACTCCTATGCAGGCTTGTAAAATGTCATCTGCATGTCATTTGACTAATTTGTTCATAACTTTCTTTAGAAACCAATCTTATTCCATAATTTTAGACGTACTCATAACGCTTAAGTAGGGCTATATTTTTGTCCAAAGGTACATTGCTCTTAATATAACATCTGAGGCTGGAGAGTGAAAACTCTCCAAAATGTCAAGTGTCATTTGACATAATGTCATTTGAATGACATTTTGCCTCCCACGCCTCAGATTACATATTTACACCAATGTCCTGTTAGACAAAGTGGTAGCCACATCAAATATACTATATTAACAATATGATTCACTCTCACGAAATTTTGGCGACACCACATGTGGCGCCAACTCGCGTCCGAAAGGATCGATACACACGTAAATCGAACTACCCAAAATATGACGATCGTTTTACACACACTTCAAAATGTCATCATGAAAAAAAATAGGGATGCTTGATGTTTTTTTGCAAACTTAATCGATTATGTTTAATCGAATGCAAACGGAAAATCAAATGTTGTAGCAGAAGTGTGGTAGGCATATTTTTGTGGAAATGTATAATAAATTTGATATAGCTCGTTGAACTGTATCCGGCGGGACCATGCCGGTGCACCATATCGAAATTGACGCACGCTGAAGCAGTTGGAGAGCTATACGAGGTTGCTGTGGAAAGTGGAAGTTTACATTCTTCTCGCATTGTACCTACTCGCTCTCTGTTTCGCACACCATGTTGCTGTTTGCTCATTTGAGCTCGCATTTGACTGCAACACAGAGGCGTCATGATTCTTAGGGATATTTGACATTAAAGAAGTCAATGAATTGTCTGAGACAAACAGCAAGTTGTCTGCATGGCTCATTATACGTATCTAAGATTAGTTGAGATATCCTTTGTCACTATTTAATCCGCATTTTATTGTTTTTTTTTTGGTTGAAAGTAAATTTAACAAGATACGTTGAAGAATAGCTTAAATATAACATTTGGGATGCATTTAAATTAACATAGAATGAGGAATTATTCCAGCTAAGATTTGACAGTTGGGTCGAAAACCTTATTGCGAATTTTGCGTAGAACGGGTGTGTAGAACTAACGAGGATGGATTAAAAATACAAGATGGAAATTGGAAGGTCACATTTTCTGTTTACCCGCTTTTTCCAATAGGCTCAAAAAGAACCCAACGTAGATCAAAAATACTTAAAGTACTTCTGGGAGAATTTGTCAATAAGGATAATAGATTCTAATATACACCATTGTGAGATACCACACTTTCATTAGTAGCCAAATAACGTAAAACACTGGTTTGGACTATGCTTTTGCTAATTTTTATACCATTTGATTATGTGTATTTATTCTGGTTCGCCTGAAAATTCCAAAACAGTATGTTCTTTAACTAATATTGTAATAACTGATAATAGTTTTAAAAACTAAAACTCAACTTAACTGTTATTCGTTTTATTTATTTACTATTTAGAATCTCCTTTTCATTATGCCATATGACTTGAAATGCTTTCTACAGAACCATGTCAATCAGAGTAATTCCTTTACACTTTCAAGACTCTGTCTTCAAATATGTATTCTATCATCTATGCACAGAGAGAGCATGACCGCTTGCTACACAAAAATAACATAGAGGGAATATAATCCCCGGGAGAACGAGATAGCAAAGTGCTTGACAGTCGAGTCTTACTGGATTTCTCTCTGCATTGCACATGCGTTTCTAGCACGGTTTCCTATCAGAAAAACTTATCTTACAATAATTAGTATACTGAAATTTTCATTATATTGTTTGAAAAGATTTCTTTTGACAGCCCAAAATGAATTGAATATTATGTTGCAAACGGCCTCTTCAATACGAAATACCAATTATCATATAATAAATGACGTAATCTAAAAATTTTAATGGTAATTATGGCAAATATTGATTTGAGTTCGCTTTAATTGAAATGTGTAAATATTGTAAATAATTTTAGACTGCAAAACATAAAATATGTAATTATTTTTCGGTCACGCATCTAAAAACAGCTAAAAACCAAATGTATTTGTTTGACGCATAAAGTTTACTGCACATTTTTGCCTTTCTTCCATGTGCTTATTTTACGCTTGACTACAAATGACATGCTCTGTCATGCCTTCATCACTTGTCTAATGCAAATGTCAATATCAATATCGCTTAACGGTTTATCGAACTATGCAATGTGGCACGGCAAGAATGATCATGTTGAGTAAATTCTAGAAGGAATTGGATATGTGCAAGTATAATGTTGGTACAGATTTGTCATATTTAAAGTCCATTTTTCGTCATTGCAAAAAAAAGCGTGTGCAACTCGTTGCAAATCTCGATTTTCTCAGCACTCGTAGTATTTATCCAACTCGGCAAGCTTCGTTCGATAAACGTATGACTCCCGCCGAAAAAATCATCTTTTTGCAACTTGTTGCACAAACTACTATTTTGATAACTTTTTGTACTTTTATAACGAGTTGTACGAGTTGATATCGAGTTATACGTTTATCCAAACAGGCTTGTCTAGTTGGATGAATCCAGCTTTCCACGCTTGGTAATGGCGGCTTTTCGCTGTGTAAAAATCAATCGGTCACTGTACTGTTTGACACTAGCTGGAGGAAAGCTCAATGGCGTTCCTGGGCGAGGGGAAGGGAAAAAAGGCCTATTCGACAGTGAGTTTTCCTCCAGCTAGTGTCAAAAAGTACAGTGACCGATTGATTTTTACATACCGACAAGCCGCCATTACCGAGCGTGGAAAGCTGGATACTACGAGTGCTGAAAAAAATTAGTTTTGCAACGAGTTACACACGCTATTTTTTGCAATGACGGAAAATGGGCTCTAATATGATAAATCTGTAACAAAACGGTACGAAATGATTTACTTCAAATGATCATACACGTTGTTTTTCACGTAGATATGATGGTAAGATTATTTTGGGTGTAGCTAATACCGTTCTGTAAAACCACATTTTTTAAACCACAAGCTCCGACAGTTTGATAACCCGCTTGTTATGCTTTCGCCACACAAATTGCTAGCTTCCCGCGCATATACATATACACCCAGATGTTGGCAGCTGTGCTATGGGTAGAAAACTAGCGCAGCAAGCATTTCCACGTCGGAGCAGCTTCTACTATTACTATACGAAGCATAATTTGTTTCTCGCTATATTACCGTAAAACTTTATTAAAACGAGGAAAATCGATCATTTGATGATCGATTTATTGAAAAAAGTATGGGCATCCCTATACCTTCGAATGTCATCTTTTCAGCTGCATGACTGTCGCTATCGTCGCCATGGGATTTGCTAGAATAAACAAGAAGAAAACATGTTTAGATTCCTCTTTGCTCGCTAGATGATGTTGTTATCACCGGCAAATGGTTCGCCATTTCGTTATATGGAAAAGCTCGAAGTGAACCATATTGTTAATATAATATATTTGGCCACATTTAAGCGCTATAAGTTCGTCATGCATCATTAATTGATAGCTAACTTCTGAAAAAAGTTCGGGGAAGCTTATACAAACAAATGCAAATGACATTTTACACCACTGCTCCTATGCCACTTCTACTTCAGCTACGAGGCAGAACCTTTCACGTCTCCTATTTCTGAGGTGCCACAGAAGCATCAATCCCCCGACACTCCTGCCAGGCCTAGCGAGACATCACTCATTCCGTCACAGACAGCCTGATCACACTACTGCCTAAGCAGTCACACTAACCACACGTACCATGCGAGGCTTACTTATGTGCTCGTCCATACATTCGGTCCCTCATTCTGTGTAATACCCCCATCTCCCTTATGTCTCCACTTTGTGCACCTCCTGTGCATCCGTTTGGGCTTGGAACACCCGATACATCACTAGTGTTTCATCGCTAACCTACCCGGGCTTGGATACTGCCAACAGGTTATCACACAGGTACGTTACAGAAGGTACCCACCCACATTTCGAAGCCAAGACAATCCACAATCAGTGTGGTGGTCATCCCGTCCTACAACAGAGTAGCACCATTTGCCTTACATGTCTCCTATTTCTGAAGTGCCGCAGAAGCATCGACCTCCCGACACTCCTGCCAGGCCTAGCGAGACTTCACTCATTCTAATACTAACGACTTCCTTCTTCCTTCCTCCTTTTTCCTTCTTTCTTTTTCTTTCTTCCTTTTTCTTTCTTCCTTCTTCTTTCTTCCTTTTTTTCTTTTCCTTTCTTCCTTTTTCCTTCTTCCTTTTTCTTTCTTCCTTCTTCCTTTTTCCTGTCTCCTTCTTCTATTTTCCTTTTCCTTCTTCCTTCTACCATCTTACTTCTTTCTCCTTCCTTTTCCTTCTTTCTTCTTCCTTCTTCCGCATTCCTTCTTTCTTGTTGCTTCTTCCCATTCGGCCAAATGGCGTTCGGCCAAATTACCCTCCCGGTCTGAAGGCATTCGGCCAAATGACCCTAAATCATTTGTACATATGAACACACACACCGACATTACCTTAGTCCGTCGGGGTAAGTCGATCGGCATATAACACTACACACTAACTTTCACCTACTCAGTGACTGAGTAAAATTGTATTGCCCTCTCTTTCCTTCCCACGAAAATATTACTCAATTTCCGTCAAAAGCAGGACAACTCATAGTTTTGAGTAGTAAAATTTTCGTGGGAAGAAAAGAGAGGGCAATACAATTTTACTCAGTCACTGAGTAGGTGAAAATTAGCGTGTATGGGTCTCCGGGTCCCAAGAGTTTGTTTGGAGTGATTTTATCGCATTTTAGTTCAACTTTGTTGTACAAGAAAGGCAAACATGTTAGTTTTTTTTATACAAATACTGTACAGAAAATACAGAATTAAAAGATTAGATAACAATGATTATTTAAAAGTATTCCAGATTTGTATATGTCAAGTACAATACTGCACATTCATTCAGCCGCATCTAATCGAAAAAAAATTGAATAGTTTTTAACAAATCAATTGAACATGGTTTTGAAGTGGAGTGATTTGTGGACGTATCATTACTACAACTAATATACTTTTATGTAACAGGCGTTCACTCACACACATACATTTGCGATATTGCAGGAAATAAACAATCAAACGTCATTTACTCCCTAGAATAAAGTCACCAGATTTTCCTCGGACCAATCCGGGACACCTTATGCAGTACATATTTATTTTAAAATCGAATCGAATCGTTTAAAAAGAGATTTCCGCCTAACAATCTACAACAAACTTGAAACGAATACCTAAAAATCAATCTACAGATTGAAATAAGCAACGATATGATGGAGGGTGGTTCGATTTCCGCTCCACTCATTGCAACTCTTCAATGAGCAAAACATTATTTACTGTCTTACGTAACTGACTGAACAAGTCAGAAAAACCATTTGTTAAAGACGGTGAAATTTCTTCTTTTTTCAGTCTTCGGATGTTCAGACGGTTTCATCATTTTGAAGATTTTTATATATTTGCAGATTTATAGTAGCTACTGATTTTACACAGTTTATAATATGTATTGAATTTTTTTCAAATTATGGGGCTGATTCAGACCCTTCGAATTCATATAAGTGTCTTGACCTAAACTTTCCAGAATATCTTTAGTTATTTTTAATTCTGTAAATCCTAAAATTCCTTGATTTTCTCACGCCCAACCAGTGGATGAAAGATTTTAATACAGTTTTCAATTAAAACCTTGCAAAGTCTGTATACAATTTTGGCTTATTTTTATTTGGATGATTTTATTACATTGATTGAAATAAAAACGGTGGTGGTATGGCGGTATGGTGATGGACCTGGGAGAACGCGTGCAGGACATAATTCTACCGGCTCCGTATCTCCAGGAAATCCAGGAGGAGATAGGCCGGCTGAAAAACAACAAAGCCCCTGGGGTTGACCAACTACCAGGAGAGCTATTTAAACACGGTGGTGAGGCACTGGCTAGAGCGCTGCACTGGGTCATTACCAAGATTTGAGAGGAGGAAGTTTTGCCGCAGGAGTGGATGGAAGGTGTCGTGTGTCCCATCTACAAAAAGGGCGATAAGCTGGATTGTAGCAACTACCGCGCAATCACAAGGTACTCTCCCAAATTTTATGCCGTCGATTAGCACCAATTGCAAGGGAGCTCGTGGGGCAGTACCAGGTGGGTTTTATGGTCGAACGCTCCACCACGGACCAGGTGTTCGCCATTCGCCAAGTACTGCAGAAATGTCGCGAGTACAACGTGCCCACACATCATCTATTCATCGACTTCAAAGCCGCATATGATACAATCGATCGAGACCAGCTATGGTAGCTAATGCACGAACACGGATTTCCGGATAAACCACGGGGATGACAAGCTACGCCATCTTTGTCACATCTTTTCTAAGTCACCAATACGAGTGCACTGCGAATGCAACATAAACAATTACGAGGGTGAACATGATATAAAACGAACAAAAGCATAGACAGTACCTTGTGAAAGTACCATTCTGAAGAAATGAGCAAATAAGTTGAACATTCTTAAGTTTAAAGCAAGGAATCGAGTGTAAAATAGTTTTAATTTATAGTTTGTTCCTTTTTTCTCTATTAAATCATGATTGTATCATGTTGCATTATTAAGTGGCATGGGCGTTTTGCATCATATTCTCCTGTAAAAACGAAAACATTCAAAATTCGCGCACATACTATTGCAAAATAAATCAGTATTGGGGTAATTTACCACTGGGGATAAATTTATCCCCAAAAAGAACGAACAGGCAAACCTGTCAAAATCCATAGTAAAAAATTGGATGTCGCTCCTCTGG
The DNA here is from genome assembly GCF_024139115.2 of Armigeres subalbatus. NCBI lineage: Eukaryota > Metazoa > Arthropoda > Insecta > Diptera > Culicidae > Armigeres > Armigeres subalbatus. Next base: position 280,946,081 of record NC_085141.1, read on the forward strand.
GATAAACTGACACGGTTGATCAAAGCGACGATGGATCGGGTGATGTGCGTAGTTCGAGTTTCAGGGGCATTCTCGAGTCCCTTCGAAACGCGCAGAGGGTTACGGCAAGGTGATGGTCTTTCGTATCTGCTATTCAACATCGCTTTGGAAGGGGTAATACGAAAAGCAGGGATTAACACGAGTGGTACAATTTTCAATAAGTCCGTCCAGCTATTTGGCTTCGCCGACGACATAGATATTATGGCACGTAACTTTGAGAAGATGGAGGAAGCCTACATCAGACTGAAGAGGGAAGCCAAGTGGATCGGACTAGTCATTAACACGTCGAAGACAAAGTACATGATAGGAAGAGGTTCAAGAGAAGACAATGTGAGCCACCCACCGCGAGTTTGCATCGGTGGTGACGAAATCGAGGTGGTAGAAGAATTTGTGTACTTGGGCTCACTGGTGACTGCCGAAAACCAGCAGAGAAATTCGGATACGCATAGTGGCTGGAACTTGTACGTACTTTGGACTCCGCAAGACGCTCCGATCGAATAGAGTTCGCCGCCGTACCAAATTGACAATCTACAAAACGCTCAACGCTGGACGATGCTCGAGGAGGACCAACGCGCACTGGGAGTTATCGAAAGGAAAGTGCTGCGTACCATCTCTGGTGGGGTGCAGATGGCGGATGGTACGTGGAGGAGGTGAATGAACGACGAGTTGCATCAGCTGCTGGGAGAACCATCCATCGTTCGCACCGCGAAAATCGGACGACTGCGATGGGCCGGGCACGTAGCCAGAATGTCGGACAGTAACCCGGTGAAAATGGTTCTCGACAACGATCCGACGGGTACAAGAAGGCGAGGTGCGCAGCGGGCAAGTTGGATCGATCAGGTGGAAGATCGTTGCGGACCCTCCGTAGACTGCGTGGTTGGCGACGTGTAGCCATGGACCGAGCCGAATGGAGAACACTTTTATATACCGCACAGGCCACTTCGGCCTTAGTCTGAATAAATAAATAATAATGAAATAAAAACGGATAATGGCTTATTAGTTTAGGACAGTATCTTTATTAAAAATTTACTTTTTTGTATTAGAATCATGCAGAGTAGGGTGTCCCAAAGAACACTATGTTCGAAAAGTCAAGATTAAATGAAAGATTCTAACATCTGGAGCATTTCTGTAGAACAACCCAAAATTCTAAAAAATAGTTTAGAGGTTCCGACAGAGCGGTTTTCTAATCTAATCTAATCTAATTTAATCTCATACTTGCGTAGCCAATACTTGAAAGCATCCTGACGGTTTCTGAATTCCGTAATTTTTCTTTTCATATGGCCAGGCCAACTACGCAGAATGTACCGCAGAGATGATTCCTAGATATTGAGCGACTTCATGAATACCTAAAGTCACTTAATAGCTTGGAATCGAGGGGAAAGGAAGAAAGCGTGGACCTCCCGTACCAAACGCTTCCAATAATATAGATCCCTAATATATAATAAAAATCGTGTGCGTATTTATGTATGATGTATATAAGTTTGTTTATGTGTGTATATATGTATGTGTGTATATGAGTGTGTATGTGGGTTTAAGTGAATGTGTGTATGTGCTTTTGTGTGGGTGCGTGCGTATTTAAATAAATTTACAGTTTATCAAAACCTTACATCTGCTCAAAAATTCTGACGCTGAACCAAGAGCCAACACGCACTAACTGATTAACTTTACTACCGGCAGCGTAATCCTAGAGGTTCCGAGAGAGCGGTTTTGAAAAAAAAAATTTTTTGCACTTATTGGCATATATTGGCATATATTTTAAATAAGCCAAAGATTTGAATGAGACAATGTAACAAGATAATTTTTGACGGGAAAGGTCAATTCTAAGATTTGTTTTTGCGTGCACAATTTTTATACCCTTCAGGTTATAAGACTTCCGCGTTATCTTAAGTCTGACAAATAAACATTTGTTGATCCTCCAGAATGCATAGATTGTAGAATAACTACTTATGGAAATTGTTTAGATTCTCAGAATTATTTAAACCTCCATCCCTCCATTCTCCAAGTTCAGTAGACACACTTGACTACCATAGTACCCCCGTTCGGATTTTTCGGATCTGTTACAGATTGTTCAGACATCCCATGTCGTACGGATCCCTGAGATTCTACAAGCTTGGCAGATTCATCATGAAATGAACAGGTGCCAGCGATAGAGGTACATATTACATTGAGTATATTTTACAGGTGACGCATTTTTCTAAAAACTTCGAAAATAAAATTCAATTTTGCAACTATCTGCATTTCAACTGCTCCAGCGTGTTATGACTGATGTGCCTAAAGGTAGTATTGAGAAAAATGCGAAGTTTCTTGACAAATTTAAAGTTAGTTGGAACAAAATGCACATGTAGTATAGATGCGGTCAATAAGCTAAACTCTTAATTTAATGGTGATTTCCTCCAAAAACATGTATTTTCGAAGTGTTTATCAATAATCTAACATATCATTCATTATGTGGTCCAAAAATTTCCATGTAAAGCCAGCAATATTGCAACAAAACGATTTTATTCCAAAATTGAGAATTTTAATCCAAAATGAACGATGCTGGGCAATATGCGCCACCCAGGAATGATAATCAAAATATTCCAGTATTTTTCACCAAATTTTTCAAACTATTCTGCACAAGGTTAGTGTCAACTCTATCCTTTCAGTTAGTCAACGTCTCAGACTGATGGGAATGAGGTGGAAATATTTTTTGTATCTAAAGAAAAGCATTGAGGACAGAACCGCCGAAATTGCGTTGGAATGAGCCAAAATAATGTTTTATTTTTTTAATTTTTAATACCGAATTTTTGACAGAGTTATTTCGTTTGACGGCATACAAATTTGTTTTGGTTTCAGCTGCCTACGTTTTTGAGACAAAATTTGGGATATACTTAAACCAAGAACAGGGGGTGGTGCATTTTTCCCAACCGGCGTATTTTTTACATATCTCCCCTACCACTATTAATGGGAACAAAATGCAACAGAAACCGAGATTCACTGCCAGTAAAAGTACATTAGGGTGGCTCAAATTAGTATGGAAAAAACTTTGTTCAATTTTTTGATGGGCCGGCCTCTTATTCGGTTCTATTTGATGCCCTGATGCTCTGGACAAAATTTTAGCCAAATCGGTCAACGTTTGGGCAGTGCTCAAATTATTAGTTCTCGCGATTTTCAGCATAACATTCTGTATTTTATTTTTCAAGAACTGAATGAGTATCATGGTTCTTGATCATAAATTGTGCCGTCCAACGGCAAATCACTGTTTTTGGATGTTTCTGCATACATTTTTCCATATAAACTTCCAACGAGTTTAGCACTGCCCAAACCGATTTGGTTGAAATTTTGTCCAGAGCATCAGGGCATCAAATAGAACCGAATAAAAGGGCGGCCCATCAAAAAATTTGAAAAAGTGTTTTTTGAGCCACCCTAATGTACATTTATAAAGTTTTTTTTAAAAGGTAGTAAACCATCTTGAAATTCAAAATAGGGTTAAAATCAGTTGCAGAAACATCCATGCTGTCAAATTTTCTTTTCAATGAGCTGACTTTAGTGTGTAGAATTGTACATGTATCACTTTTTCTGGAAACGAAATTGCGATTGTGATATGTACCAGAAATAAAAAAAGTGCATATCTCCAGCTTTAGTTGTCATAAATCACATTTTTGTTGTTCTTTTACTAGATCTTTGCGAACAGAAGCCGTTGGTGTTAAAGACATAAAATTGACAAAAACGGTTTTTACCACTTACGCTGGCACCGGTTATTACTATGGGGCGGCTCCATACAAAGTGGTGGCCAATATATTTTTTTGGTTTTTTGGCATTTCATGATAGTATTCTAGTAAGTTTAGCATAAAATTAGTAATATCTATGTATTATCATCGCATCGGGAAGGTGTAACTAGTATTTAACCCAGTCATGAGCTACGTATTCCTGAATAATAAACGTTTGTTTTTAATTATAGGAACAGTTTAAATGCAAATCAAAACTAGAATATGGTTGATGTGTCTAAGATTAAATAGGAGAGCTGGAAGAATCTCTCCTCCTAGCCAAAATCTGACGCCCCCCCCCCATTTTTTAAAAATATGTTGTATAATAAAATTGTTTTATCAATCAGGTATTTTGGTGAAGAATTATTTGTCTACCAAACCTCACCCTCCCCCACACACACTTATCTACAACCCCTCCCTTCTAGAAATATTTTTTTACGTGTATTATAAATCATTCAAACTAGTTGAAAGGATTATTCTTTAATATTTTTCCATTATTTTTACTGGACACATTACAATACCGTCGTCGGGGGTGACAATGCGTCAAATGGGGGTGAGAATGGGTAACTGTTTCAACTACTTAGAATGCTTGTAGAATGGATTGAATGTATCTGAAGGAAAGAAGACTAAAATATAAGAGACCTTTTTGGACGATTTTGCTCTACGATCTCCAGGCTGCCGGTAAGAGCGATGACCCATTGTCACCCCGATGGCGGTAACTTAAACTAAGTTGATTATTTTTCTCTGTTGTTTATAGGTACTGCAAGGATGAATATACTACAAAATTGGTGAGCGTGGGGCGCAACCGTGGGTGGAGAGATGTGGCCTCGATCTGTGTATTGTGGTGTTGATGAAATTGTTGATTTAGTGTTATTTTTGTTTAGATGAATACTACACAAATGAATGAAAACATAATTTCCATTGATAAATTGTCATAACAATTGTATTTATTAAGTAAATCAAATTCACAAGCAATTCTATTCATTTTCTAAAGTTTCATCAAAAGCAAAAATCATCATTCAGTTGTTCAACATCGTCCATCAGTTCGTCTAGTGCATTGCCTTCAGCGTTTAAATTTTCAGAGCTGTCAAGATCTTCGAATAATAAAAGTGATTTAACAAAATCTGAATATTCTGCCCGGGCTAATCAACTCGTACTTTGAATGGTTCGTACATTATTTCAGTAACGAGTTTTTTTTTAATCAAGATATTTGGACTCTAAATCCTTCGTAATATTTCACTGTAGGAAATATGTAATAAATACTCAAATGCACTCTTGACTATTTGAGATTCTTTTGGAACAAAAAGTAAAACGATGCTCCATATTATCATAAACATTTCTTTTCAGATTTCTTTTTGATTAAATTACTATTGCACAATATATTGTCGCGCATATCTTTTTCTAGAATACCGCGGCGGTCTTACGCTCGCAGGCTCGACTGCGAAGGTAAACGTCAAGATGGCCACCGGGTTAAAGGATAGGGAGAATTTTCCCGCTGAATATATAAACTTTGGGAATATATAAACAAAGTTATCGTGAAAACATTAAAAACTTTTTTGGCCAGTTGGATAGATACAGTTTTTATATGGAAAGATTATTTTTTATCTGTTTTTACCCATTTTTAACAAAAATAAAAATTAAGTGTGTAACATTTTTAAGACTTAATTTCACATTCAACAGTTCCACCTTTCAAGCTGTGTTTAATTTGTATGATTTTTTTTGGGTTGTGCTCGAAGAATCGATAATCGTAATTAACACAAAAAAAAATTGTTCGACCTTGTGCCAAAATGACTATCCGCAGCTGTATTCCCGTCCCGCAGATAATATAGAATTTTTTTCAGTAATTACCCATTTTTTACTAATTTTTATTAACCGTGCAACCTCAACAACGTACCCTCTTCAAATTGTAGACAATTATCTTTCCAACGGTGTATTAATTTGCAAAATTGGACAGTTATTCGCTGAGAAAATTGCATTTGTTTGCATTTTTTCTGCGATTTTCACTATTTTCCTAAGTCTGATGACTGTGGCGCAATGAGCTTTCATCAGGTCAAGCTCAGACCCGACCGCATTGCGTAGGCAAGAGCACGCAACTCACAACAACACGTTCCTCTAATGTGAACGTGTACTATACACATGTGGAAGTGTTGGCTTGAGAAATGGATTGCAAGTGATTTGACTATGCGTCCAATTTGGGAATCTCGAGCTCGTTCAGTAGCCGCTAGGTTGCGAAGGCCGACGGAGGTTCTTCGTAGCTTAGTTGAATAAAGCACCAGTCTAGCGTACTGAGGGTCATGGGTTCGAGTCCCATCGAAAGGAAAGTGGTTACCTCCAATACATTTTCCAAATCAATATCTTCCACATAACGTACAAATTCACATATGAGTTTTCACAACATTGTAAATTAATGTCCAAGTCGGGTGATTTAATCCCCGGAAATAGGCAATTAACTTTGATTGAACTGTTTTGACATGCATTAAACGAAACAAAATATTTGAGAAAAATTATATTATCCTAATCTCCACTTCAATGATAAAAAAGCGAACGATAATTCCCATAGTACATTGCGGCTGTTGGTTCGGTTCGTGGTACACAGTAATTAACACTTACACTGGATGTGATTTTTCCGCATGTGATGTAGAGATAATACTTGAATAAAGACAGAAACACTGCAGTGGCCGTTACCACGTACCCTACTATACTGATAGGACTATCCCAATCGAGCACTGACATTTCTTAAAACGTTGGCGGAAAAACCTGCAAAAGAAGAAAAAGAAAAATGAAACATTTAGTTGATCCAAGTACATATTTTAGAAGAAGGAAGTCTTTTGTAAAAGAATGTGTGCGGAAAATGAGTCAGCATGTACTCCATCGAAATTATTTTCAGTACTTGACAAACTCAAAATGTTTGGATTGTTTGTTTTATAAACAACTGTTAACTCTATAATCTATAAGTTATGGAACAATGGTAGACACAATGCCTTTCAAGCTCATGGATTTAAAGTAATAAAATACTTTTCTGTTCACATTATTTTTGCACATTTGAAGCAGCAGCATTATAATCGAGAATGGTGTACGAACAATTGTATTTACAACTGATTGATTTCATCAAATAGGCATTCGTTACCAACCACCCTCATTAGCGTACACTGATTTCAATACAAGTAACACCGTGCTGTAAATCTCGTAAATCTGACTACACTCGATTGTTGTCTGGCAGGGCTTTACTTAAGTCCAACCGCACCTTGAAATTCACTTCGTATTTATTGCAATTTACAATCGCATGGAATACGAAGTTTCAAATAAAAAGGACCCCCAACTAGAGGGTGCATTTGTGCTCCATGCTATCCGAGTGGGAAGTACTTTAATGTAAATATTGACCCGAAATGCATGCACATACAGGGAGCCACATATTGTGCTCTGCTGGCTGTCTGACTGACATCCATTGTGAGCTGAGAATTGCGAGGATCAATGTTTGCACAATTCGACAAACATTGAAATGATTTAATGGCGCAAAGTGGATGCATAATGCCAGGGCAGGGGGATTAGTAAAGCAAGTCGAAGAGGGCTAACCATTGATTTGAAATTAATAAAACCTTCGGTCAGAGCTCTTCGTGGTGACAAAAGTATTGTACGCTTGACAACTCATTTGAAGTTATTTTATTTTCAAACGATATAAAAACCACTTCCATGGATGTGATTTTCGAGTGTGGCTGTGAACTAACACGTGAGCTCTGCTAATATTGATAAATATACTTACGGGCAATTTGCCATGAGCCGAATAGCACGTTATTCAAATTATTTACATGTGAAATAAAGTCTTCTGATTTCTGAACAAGGCTACGAGCTGACTTAACGCTGGCGAAGCCATGTTTCTTTTGAACTCTATAAGAAATTAGGGGGCAGATAACACCTTTTCCATCGCGTTCATCGTTTTGATAACTAGACCATTGTTTACCATTGAAATAAAAAAAGAAGGCATTTCTAATGGTAAGATACGCAGCTACATAGCACGACGAACGTTCAGGTTGGAAATTCTCTTGACTTCACTGGGCGCAAAAGTATCAACATGTTAGCTTCATGATATAGGTACGATGCGAGAAAGGAAACATTGCTGTGGGTGTTTTATTGTTTCTGTTTCTATCAACAAGTCGTTCTGTTATTTTTTGGTTTGTGCGATTGCATCACTGGAATCTCGGTTTAGCGTAGCATTGGTTAAAGTGTCTAATAAACACTTTGATTGGAGGCGGTAATGTCCTAGTTTTCATGTGTTCACCAAATAAAAGAATGAAGAAGAATCAGGTAATCTAATAAAAATTCAAAGTCTCCACCAAGGTACAGTTGCATCATAACAAATATTACGTTGTAATGTGAAACACCAGACAATGGCTGGAATACGATTCATCCATTCACTAACATACGGAACAAAAGCAGCCGTTCTCACGCCCGCCTAATTACGTCAAAACAAAATTGAACAAAACAAGTTTACACACGTACATATCATGCAGTTAAACATCTTCCTCGCCCTATACGTTGATTATGGTTATTATGGAATTGGATATAACTGACTGAGTGAGAGTCAACCGAACGTAAGTGAGTACATGTACCTAAAGGTACGCACCATTGGTCATTGTCAATGCTATGGAAATAACTGGACCTTTAAAGTTGATCCAAAAACGCAAATGGTTGTTGAGAGTTGAGAGTTCATGTTAACCTTGACCACGGACATATTTCCTAGCCCATTAAACTTTTTATGAAAACTCAGTCTCAAAAGATGCGCAATGCCGTCATTACCTGTACTGTAGACTAGCAAGATAGACATGAGATTATTCAATTCGCCAGCATGTTCAAAGGTCGCCCAAAAACGATATCCAATGGGAGTTTAATGGCCTCTATGCCGTGCCCCTATAAATATCGCAAATCACTTCGAAATTGTTGATTTATTACATTTCTATGTCTGGTTGAATTTGGGCAATAAAAAACAGGCTGGAATGTTGCGAACATCATGCTGTGGATATGTTCAATCGGTCAAAATTCATGCAAACTCATTGAATATAAACTATTTGAAAAATATTAAGATGTTTCTTGCTCACCGTTCGATGTAATTAGCGATGGTAAGACAAATTTGTTGAGATAGGTAATATGTTGGTAAAATTCAAATAAGCATAACTTCCTTATAAGTTGTCTCAATTTGATTTCCCAAGAAGCTCTCGTCGAGAAATGTGGTCTACTTTTCGGAAACTACTTGATTGGATATGTTGAATATGGATATGGCTTCTACCGTAGAGATAGCGGAATTCCAGAGATTATGTTTGAAATTCAATGCTTTTCTCGGTTTTGTTTTTCTGTTCTTGTTTGTATATTGATTGATTTTTATATTCTATTTAGGTAGAATGAATAAATTTTAGAAAGAATGTTGGCTGCCGTGCTCCAATTAAATCTTTAAACATACGGCATTTTCTCTTGAATTACTCTAAGGGAGAACAGTCTAAAATTCACCCTTCGACGTTTTTCGATATTTTCACCAATATAAACAAGAGTATAGAACCATTTCATGCAAAAATTACAAAACTAACTACATTTCGCAATGATCTCTTCTTCAAAACAACAATGTTTTACTGACTTTCTAACGCATTTAAAATAAGTTTAAAAAATGGTTCAGGGACAAAACGCCCCACAGTGGGGCCAATTCCAAAAAAGACGATCAAAAATGTCAGAAGTGAATAAAATGGTCTAGCATGCCACATATTATGATATTTCATTGAACAGATGTTTCATCTTCTCGGTATCACCGACCCATAAGCTAGAATTCCACTACCGGAGCCAGAGACGGGGTACCAGTCGTCGCAAGCACGCTATAGTTCTCAAAGACAACGCGCTTGCACCAAGTGGTGCCTCATCACCTGGCTGGCGCCGCCAGTGTAGAGTTCTATTTCTATGAGTACTTTCACAGGTATTAACTGCTATCTTCAATTATCAATTTCAGCCGCCTCACTGCAGGGCTAACGAGAAATGTATTCCATTATTAGAAATTGTACAGTATGGTCCATAAAAAATGGGAAAATGGTAAATGCATCATGAAACAATCATGATTATCCTTAAACAATTGAAAAATGCTCCTTAAAAAATCTGATCATTTTTCCTCAAATTATTGAACAAATTACCTTGGAATATATAAAATGCTCCGTAAACATTTGAAAAGTGTACCGTAGAAACGAAAAAAATGTACCGTAAACAATTGAAAATGCTCCTTAGAAGCAAAAAGAAAAACAAAGATTTGCTATTTAACTAATGATAATTGCGCAGTATATTGATATAAGAATTATTGTGAAAGAGGTTGAAAAAGTACCTTGAAATTGGCTGTCATAAAGTAGAATCTTATGCACCATTGTATAGCCCCTGGAGTATGAAGCTGATTGTTTTGCTTGGTAACCCTATTCAACAGAAAAATGCTCCGAAAACTAAGGAAAATGCTCCCTAAAAAGAAGAAATACTCCTTAAACCAATAAAAAATGCTCCTTAACCTGAGAAAATGCTCCTTAAACTAAAAACAGTGCTCCGTAAAAAAAAATGAAATGCTCCATAAACTTATACAAAATGTAATCTTAGCCTACAAGCAATTCAAAGCATTGTTGAAGAAATTGTGCACCAGACTGCTCATAGACAAACAGACGTCCCATACAACTGCACATCGTTTATGCTTGACGATACGAATTTCATTAAAATCACATTGCATATAATGCTAATAGGTTTATTCATCAATTTCCCTGCATAACCACAAAAGATATCTTAGTTACAAGATAAATATTGTCGCTTCGGTTCCCTTTGTTCTGCTGTCCGAAACATGTTGGGTACCGAACAAATTGTATGTATTTTCCTTCATTGACATTTAGCACCCTATCCTCGCCAGCAAAAGATGTTCCGGACAGCCACGACAGCGACAATTTTTATCTTGTAACTTGAATATCTCCACCCACGGCTTGAGGAACTTCACTTCTGTTTTAATGGACAATTTTTGGGCTGCCATAAAAAATGCGAAAACATCAAAATTATTGTTACGTAGCTACATAGTTGAGAGACTATGTTACATAGTAACATTTTTTTTCATTAATACATTCACTAGATACAAATGTTTTTTTTCATGATACGTTTGCTTACACACATATATATGAATAGTAGAAATAACCCTTTAGTGTACAAAAACATAAGGTAAAAAATATTTTCGCATTTTTTTATGGGCCATACTGTAAACATATAAAATGGGTTTTGTTTCGTCCCTGAACAAAGTAAGGCTATAAAGCAAATCGTTTCTTGATGTTACGGTTCATGATTCTCTCATGATCACTCATGATCCTTTTACAGAGTAAGTTTTGGAACATTAGAAGTAAGGGATGAAATAAAATACTCTCGCACCATTGCGACTAGACATGACATGACCTGATGGTTTGTCCTACTTTCTTTATCCATATTTTCAAAATCTCAGAGCGCAAGAGCCTGTAAAAACTCATGATCATGTGGGATATGAGTATGCGTGAAACAAGAACAAAGCACTTATTAGGGTAATTTACGTAATTTAGTAATTTACGAACGTATAAGCATGGCTTTTAGTAGCTATTAGTTTTAGTTTTGTACATTTTTTCCATTGTAGCTCAATAATAAATGACTAATATTGACTTTTAATGTAATATTCGTTCACAAATGTCCTACAAAAGATTATAAGAGGGATTTTTAAAAGCTCCCTTCAGTCGAAGCAAAAGTACATGATTGGAAGAGGCATTTGAAATAAGACAACACTAGCCATTTAATCGAAAAGCACAATTATTTAGTTTGATTTGGTTGCTGCAACTTAATACAACTGAATTTGATTGTGAATAAGTTTCAGAAACCCATGTACGACATGTGTGCCGTACTGGTACAACAATTTGTATCGATGGTGACGATATCGAGGTGGTTAATGAGTTTGTTTTCTTAGGCTAACTGGTGACTGCCGAAATAGATAGAGCTGAAAAATTCGGAGTCGCCTGAGGGGAGAATTTGTTCTTCAGTTGACTGTGATAGGCCGGTCACATAACCAGCATAGCCGAGTGCGCAGTAAACAATGTGGATTGACTAGGAGCGAGATGATTTGCGTTTCGCAAGATTGATTGCGCATGGTTGACGACGTGCAGCTACAGACCGAGTATAAGGGGCCCCACACACGCTCCGACGTGTTGTACAACTTTGACTCCGCCCCCAGGAAATTTGGTTCGGTCGGAGCCAAGTCGGACCGTCTGTGGGTAAGTTGTACGACTGTCGGACAGACGGTTTCAAAGTTGGTAAGTTGGTCGGATGAAATCAAAACAGTTTGATTTTGCTCAGACTTGTGGTGGGCGGAGTCAAATGTTGTACAACAAAGTTGTATTGTGTATGGTGTTGTTGTACAACACGGCTTTGGGACAGTTCGTCGAATGACATTTCGTCGAATGACGTTTAGTCGAATGACAATTAGTCGAAAGGACATTTGGTCGAAGGGACAATTAGTCGAATGGACATTTAGTCGAATGAAAATTTAGTCAAATGGACATTTAGTCGAATGGGCATTTGGTCGAATAGACATTTAGTCGAAAGGACATTTAGTCGAAGGGACATTTGGTCGAATGGACATTTAGTCGAATGGAAATTTAGTCAAATGGACATTTAGTCGAATGGACATTTGGTCGAATAGACATTTAGTCGAAAGGACATTTAGTCGAAAGATTTTTGATTAAATTTTAATAAATAATCCACAAGATACATGAATAAACTGATTAGAGGAATTCAGTGGACGTGAGGAAGTTCAATCAGTAGCGGAAGAAACGAGTACGGAAGCTAATGAGGATTTTTCACCTGAGCTAATAGAAACTTCTAGAGACCCTGGTGACCCTATTTTTCGGCCCATGGTCAAAAACCAATGATATCAATGTTATTTTGCCAATACTTCATCACAGTCGGCTTTGGAACATTTCATTGATTGACATTTGGTCGAATGAAAATGATTTACTTATTCTTTTCATTGATACTCTTTCTTCCACTCAATATTTATACAATAACTAGTTGACCCTGCAGACATTATCCTGCATAGTAGGCAAAATGCGCGATGTGAACTGCCCATGTGAAATTTCCATACGATTCTAAATTTTAGTTTTTCAGGATTTGTTCAACCTTATTCGTAATTTCGCGTGAGGGAATACCATATAAACACGTCGGAAACGATAACGAACATGTTTGCTTAAGGAATGAAGAAAATCCATCCAGCCGTTTTCGAGTTAAGTGGATACGAACACAGACCCTTTCATTTTTATATATAGAGATTAGTTCAGTATAAAATTGTCTTCCAACCATAATTCGTTAATTATTGGCCGTCATAGGCATATTTGTCCCATGTTTGCTGGGATTTCCAATGTACATGGGACAGTTATGCGTATAACGGCAGTAATGTCTATTCGACTATACGAAGCATCATTCGACTACATTTCATTGGCCAAGTGGTATAGATTCAATGTAGTCGGTTAGAGGGGTTCGCCGAAGTCAATATCCAGTCTGGAATAATCTCGGAATATTCACCGTTTCGTATTATTTTTGTTTTTATGAACCCATCATTATTTGGACAATATTGGAGCAATAGTTATATGACTTTTAGAAACACCGGAATACATAATTTATTTTTTAATCGTTATTGGCTAAAGTTTTTTTCCTTTAAATATCAATTCGACGGAACGTACTAAAGACTAAATGTACCAAGATCATAAATTCGAAAATCCGTTTTCTACCAAATGTCCTTCGACCAAAATTCATATGACCAAATGTACGAAGATTCTTCTTTCTAAAATCTGATTTCGACTAAATGTCCATTCGACCAGATGTCCGTTCGACGTAGTGTCCTTTCGACCAAACGTAATTCGACCAAATGTCCTACGCCTCTAGTGGATTAAAATTCATTTTCGACTAAATATACCTTCGACCAAATGTCCATTCGACGTAATGTCCTTTCGACCAAATGTCATTCGACTAAATTTCATTCGACGAAATGTCTTTCGGCGAAATAATACAGATTCGTACAACACTGTTGCTTTCAATTCCTCTGGTGGAATATTCAGGAGCAGAAAGTGATTTTTTCGATATTACAGAAAATAAGATAATATGCGATAATAACAATTATAATAATTATTACTGAATGATGATAAGATAATATTAGACCTGTGCACCGCCGCCGTATGAAAATTGGCCACGTCGCTTGGCCCCTTGCTATACAGCATATGCTCGGTCAAACATATTATTTTCTAAGACCGCCTGACACAGTAATTATTCAAAAAATGTCCCACATTTTCTTCAGGAATTTATGGAAATGCTCCTATAACGCTAACAGATATTCCCTTAAGAATTTCAGAGTCAGAGATTTTATGAAAAATTCCATTTGAACTTCCTTTGAAAATGCCTCCAACTATTAGATTTCACTTGGAATTTAGAAACTTTTTTAGGAATTCCTTCGAGAATGCCTCCATCGGAAAATCCTCCAGTTGTCCAACAATTCACACGAAATCCCTTAAATATAACTCTTTTAGTGATTTATTTGAGTATTTTTCTACAGACATTGTATTGGAAATATCAATTCCTTCAAAAACTTTTCTGAAAGTTTCTTTCAGGGACTCATGCAAGGAGTTTCTTCGTGAACATCTTCAAGAAATTCTCCATGAATTGAGTTTTTAACATTCCTTCAGATATTCCACAAAAAATCTGAAATTTCGAATAAAGCTTCGATAGAGAAAAAAAATGTAATTTCTGAAAGTATTTATCGGAAAAAAACCTGAAGAATTTTTCTAGTGAACTCTTGCAGAAATTTTGGAGGAACTGGTTAGAGATTTTGTTTTTTTTTTTGGATTTTCGGCCGGAAATTCTGGAATTGAGTTTGTGTAATGTTTGTTGAGTTTTAGAAGTAATTTAAAAATAGTTTTAGGGGATTTTCTGGAGGAACTCCAGAGAGAACTTTTATAGAACTTCTCAGAGAAATTGATTGTGGAATTACTGATAGAATTTTTGAGGAAGCGAAAGCGTGGAAGTTTCGGAAGAATTCGCGCTTGAGCTTTTGAAGCAAATTTTAGCAAAATTCATTTACAGGATTCCCAGAAAAAATTCTAAGGAATATCCACAGATTGAAAGTGAATAACCTTTCGAAGGAATTTCTGGAGGAATACATTAAGGACTTTCAAAAGGAACTCTAGGAGGACCTTCCGGAAGAAATCCAAAAGGAATACATGGAGGAAATCCTAGCTGAACTTTCGGAGTAATCTCTGGAGGAACCTCCGGAGGAATTCCTTGAGGAAACTCCGGAGGAGTTCTTGAAGGAACATCCGGAAGAATTCCTATAGGAAATTTTTGTGGAATTCGTGGAGGTACTTCCGGAGGAACTCTTGGAGAAACTTCCAAAGAAATTCTTTTAGGAACTTCCGGAGAAAATCCTTGGATAACTTCCGGAGGAATTCCTGGAAAAACTTTCTGTGCATTTTTTGGAGAAATTTACGTGGGAATTCCGGGAGGAACTTCGAGAGGAATTCCTAGAGGAACTTCCGGAGGATTCTGGAGCAATTCTGGGAGAAACTTCCGGTGGAATTCCGGGAAGAACTTCCTGAAGAATCCTGGCAAGAACTTCCGGAGGAATTCCGGGAAGAACTTTTGGAGGAATTCTGGGAGGACCTTGAATTTGGAACTTTGGAGGAATTCCGGGAGGAATTTTCTGAGGAATTCCGGAAGGTACTTCCCGAGGAATTCGTAGAGGAATTTCCGGAGAAATTCCGGGAGGAACTTCAGCAGGAATTCCAGGAGGAACTTCCGGTTGAATTCGGGTGGAGCTTCCGCAGCATTTTTTGGAGGAACTCCCGGGAAGAAATTCCTGAAGAATGCTGGCAAGAATTTGTGGAGTACTTCCAGGAGAAATTACAGGAAGAACTCTTGGAGGAATTCTGGGAGGACCTTGAAATTAGAACTTTGGAGGAATTCCAGCATGAACTTCAGGTTGAATACGGGTGGAGCTTCCGGAACAATTCTTAGAGGAACTTCCGGTGGAATTCCGGGAAGATCTTTCTGAGGAATTCTGGCATAAACTTCCGGAAAAAAATCCTGTGTACGAGCCTGTAACAAGCGCGGTGTCATCATCATCAATAGACATTGACCGCTGTCATCATTGAAAAGTAGTATGAAAAAAAAATTGTGCCCGGGACATCCTGGCTACGATTTGGCGATGGGGTAAACAATAGCATGACAGTAGCCTGGTTATGAATACAACTTTCATATACATCAGAGGATCCTGAGACCTTGTCTTGAGTAATTCTCGCTGATATCGGGCCACTATTTGCACGAGGTTCTCAAAAATGCCTAAATTTATATTCACTTGAAAGATTTCGGCGAGTATATGAAGGATCCAAGATAAATTACTCAGAAAGATGGACCCCTTCAGTTATACACAAAATCATTTTTATGGACTCCTCGATTTTTGTTAATTCTTGTATCACCAAAGCTGTCATAACTCCAACATTTTTCAATTGGTCAGCATCTCGTTCGAAAGCATATCGTTGGAAAGAGGAAAAGTGTGGCAGCCATATTGAATTTAACCGCCATTTTTAATTTATTGTTAAAAACTATTTTTTGACTAGGTCCGCAACAACCAAAATTGAATAATAATACTTTGTTGGAAAACTTGGCCTATATTGTGTTTTGTGTCCATTAATCTCAGGTGTGTGTTTTTTCTATAAATGTTATTATTTTGATGGCCCATCTGACCAACGAACATTATTTTTAAGGTTCATATGATATTACGACGTCATTTCCTAGATTTCACACACTGTTCTACGCCAAGTATGTTTTGAAAATGAAGAGTATATCTACCACAGCATTTTGCTTGGAAGGCTCAACATTTTTGAGCATGTTGTTGTTGCTCTTCACTCGAGTAGGATTTTGTTCCCTTTCGATGCGCAAAATTTGATTGATCTGTTGCTTTTTTTGAGCTGTTCTATTATTGTGTTGTTTTGTGAACGTCTGCAGCGTATTGCAGAATATAGAAAGCAGATCGCCAAGCGAACGTAACTGGGATTATTACTTATTTCTATCATCTGCATCGAATAGTTTGTTACTCGGAGAATTATCACAAACACCCCCATCTCAGATGATTGTGAAGTTTTATTTTGATTTCATCAACATATATTGCTTATCCCAACTGTTCCTGAATCTAAGAACTAAGAAATTGGACGGTATGATCACTGTTTGTATGTCTGTATGTCTGATTGTCTGGTACGATGAAGGATGCGCCCGTCTATTGCACTTTGCATTGAAATATGGATTATCGATGCAATTTAACAATCACGCGTTATTGCGTGTCTACAGTTGCCGAGTTCTTTTTCTTGAATTCCACTAAATAATATTTTCTGAAGGAAATAATTGTGTATACTGCACAATTGGCCACCATGGTCACCATTTAGAAGGAGACAGTGCAAGAAGTTGCAAAATGCGACAATGTCAGAAGAACATGTTCAAAACAAAAGCACGTGGTTCTTACACCGTTTGTTTTCGTCTGACATTCATTGTTGTCAAAATCCATTGGAATCATTGGAATCGACACCGTCACACTTTTGATCACAGTTTGGAACCGTCACACTTTCATACTGTGTTGTTCGATTTAGTGTGAGCAGCGCAATAAATTATTCAAATAAAGCGAATAGGCAGAATGAAATCATTTTCAGTGTACTCAGATTCTTAGACGCTGAGAGGGTTGAGCAAAGTGTGACGATCCATACAAAATGTTTAGATGTTTCATACAAAAAGTGTGACATAGGGGGAGGGGAGGTTGAAAATGTCTAATTTTTGCGTTACGTAATTAATGAATATTCCTTTATATTTGGATTCATTTGCTTTTTTTTTCTCATTTCGTATAATAGTATTGTATAACTATTTCATAAGAAAACAGCTTGTAGGAACTAGTCGAAGACCAGGATAATAAATAAATAACGGAGCAGTATTCAAGTTATTGGATTTGATAATTCAAGAATCTTGTTATTGGGGATTATAAAAGTCAACTAAACTAATTTTCGATTATTCTGAACATATTTTCCCTTACATGTTCATAATAATCGAAAATAGCTCTCGTTAACCGTTATAATCACCTATACAAAGATAACCTGAATGCGGCTCCATTATGCTAAAAAAAATGAGTCTTCCAGACAGATATGATCTTCATTTTAAAAACTTATTTGGCGTAGAATAGTGTATGAAATCAAGGAACTGATGTCATAGTATAATATTAACAGTGTTTTAGAGATACCAATTTTTTCAAAGTAATATTCTTCGGACAAAGACACCGTGTGCATGCTTATAATTGAAAAACACTGATGCTGACACCACAAATACGACGGTGGGTAGGATATTTGAGATTTGGAAATGTGAAATTGTTGATTTGGTTTTATTCGTCTCTATTTAGTTCTTCCTAAATTTTATTCCGAATTTCAGCTTCAGAAATCATATCTGAAGTATGTGTTGAATGAAATATGTATTCAGAATTAGAATTATTATTCCTTCGCTGTAGTTTATGCATTCATAGAGGAACCGGTTTGATGTGCGTTCCTACGATTATTCTCTTTGCTCGGACGTATCGAACCTAGAGGTAATTGACACCTTCCATAGATAACTATTATTGCCATTATATATGTCACACGGTGGTGTGGTACAATGAATTCTCACGACAATCGTTGCAAAACCTATGGTGGATGGGTGATGCAATTAGCCGTATTTTAATGCCCTCGCAATCATGAGATTGAACTTCCTTAGTCTAGGTAATGCTTTTGAAAGAAAAAATAATACAAATCTGAAAGATTTCAATACAACAATTGTATTAAAATCTTCCGAGATTGTATATGCCAAATTATTATACAGTTTCTGTAAGGTTTTTATGCAGAACTGTATTAAAATCTGCCATCCGCTGGTTGGGTGTAAGCATTCATTAGAATAAGGTATTTTTTCTCCGATAGCATTAATGTTCTCATAGAAAAGTGTTAAAGTATTGAAATTCCCGTTATTCAGTGGCCACCCGTTAGGGGTTGTCCAAATACAACGTGGACAGTTTAGGGGGCAGGGGGAGTGATATGGTGTGAATGTTCACGGTTCATACAAATTTGGGAAAATTTATATTTTACAACTGTCCACGCTGTGGGAGGGGGGTATCAAAAATTGACCAAAATTTTTCCACGTGGTATATGGACAGCCTCTTAGCCTTAGACAACCTTTTTTTTTGATACTCATAAACGTTTAAAAATTCAATTGAGGTACAGTCCTAATGACGCTGTATTCCATCGCTATATAACTCCATCCGAATAACATTAGGATTTCAAGAAATTCTTGTATTGTAAATAATGTTTGTTAATGTTTAGAAAGAAATGGAACTAGCAAATATTGATAACGAGAGATACCAGAGTTTAATTTCTATTCTAACTTTTTATTAACTATGTATGGTAAACTGCTCACAACCGAGTCAATTCCCATAACTTTATATCTTGCACAGTTCTTCCCAATAAACACGTTTTTTGCCATTCTCATATTTTGCTTAGCTACAAAGCTTATTTCGAAACAACTCTTTTCTTCGAAACACATAAAAAAACTCATAAAAGCCTTTTGCGTCAGCGTTTGAAAAAATGTCTTTGCTGAAGTGGAATATGGTCAAACCTGTTTACAAAATCAACTGATTTGAAGGTCATAAATATGATCCCATCAGCGTTCGCTTTCAAGTTAAAGATGATAACTGGTCTGGATGGTGTTATCCTCTGCTAAGGTAGATATGTCTGCATTTTATTTGCATTTGATTCAATTTAATAAACCATATTTAATGCAAACCACATGGCATTGAATGTGACAAATATAATTAGGGGAACTGCACCCAATTCCATCTCACATCACCAATATCATCACTTCTTTTGGCTAACATGCATGCTCACTGCTGGAAAAATCACAAAAATATGGAACAAGCCAAATACCTTCTATGGCTACGGACAAATCGTCGAATGACTTTTCGGGACTGATTTGCGATTTGGGCGTAACTTATCTTGTAAACAAATATTTGAAGGCGAATTCCTGCTGATGCAAGCATTCCATGAGTAAACCATGGTATGCAGCCAACGGGTTAAGATTTCCTCTTCAGATAAGGGAATTAGTTTTGGAAAAAAAACGCTTGCATTCTCCAGAATCCATTGTTTACAAATTAAGTTACGCCCGAATCGCTAATTGGTGCCGTTTAGACGAATGACATTTAGTCGAATGTTTAAAATGAATTTCAGCTCATAAGTCGGTAATAGGTATTATAGTGGATGAGTAATTAAATTTTGATTAAATTTTTCTCATCAAAACGAAAGGTGTTTCTTTAAAATAAAAGGAAACTTTGTTGGTTTGTCTCCTAGTTAAAAAGACATTATCACCAGCTTTGACCAGAGGTCGCATAGATTGGATTAAAATGAAATTTAGAAGACTTGTGTTTGAGAAAACTGCATATTAACAAAAGTATACACCAAATTTGAAAATAGCTCCGTGATTAGATCTAACGAGTCAAAATTGTCGATAAAAGTACCTGAATTTTACAATGATATGAATTTTATTTCATTTCGGTATCACGATCAGATCCATTTAAATATTTATATCTATTATACATCACACAAAATGAGAAGTATTTTTTCTGATTGTCTCTCGCTTGTAGTACTTGGAAAATGTTTCTCGTTTATACTTTGCATAGTTAAATGGTCCTTTGGTCCGCAAACATCAGCCAGCCATCGAGATTCTGATTTATATTAATCCACAAGATACATAGATAACCTGATTAGAGGATGTTAGTAAACGTGAGGAAATTGAATCAGTAGCGAAATAAAGGAATAGGAAAGCTAAAAACAATTTTTCTTTTTAGCACAAGGAAACATCTGGAGACCCTGGATGACTATACCAAAATTGAAAACTTGCAGAAATGGCCAAATATTGGGTGTCTTGCTCTCAATTTTACTCTTTTTTCAATTTTATTCACTTTTTGTTAAAAGTGGGACAACTCAAGATTGGAGATGTAGAACTTTCAGCAAAATGTGAGGAACTCTTTTTCCTGGCAAAAAATCATTGCTTTGAAATTATTCAGATTTTCTTCCTGAATTTATTCAAAAACTACATCCTAAATCTACCGCTAAACCAAGTCCCGAAGGGCTCTCGCTATAATTCCTGTTACCGGGAAGTAGTATTATGGATTTTGTATAGATTTAGGATAATATTAATTGTATTATTTCTTATGTTTGGGTCACCAGTTCTTACACATTGAAGATGATGTTAGTCCCAAACTTCATCTGTTGGTTCTCTGTGTAATTACAGCTGACCTGGCAATAACGGAGTAGCATCCGTGAGCGGTCAATCATGCTCATGCTCAGAATTGTTAGAACAATCGCTTGTTGAGTGCAGTTCAACACACATTTCGTTGTTCCAGCTTATGGTGAATTGGGACAAAACTGTTCTTGCTCCAAGTGATCTCACACTCAATAGTACTTTTCCTTAGAGGGTTACATATTTGAACACAATTCCTATCACGGGATCTGGCTGATTGGAGAGAAGTACGTCGAATTGTTTTTTGTTACAATTTTTTGTTACACTGACAGTTCCCTCTTCGAAGGTAAAAGCAGATGCAGACGTCTATTCGCGTGATCTGAGATTGGAACAGTCCTGCTCGCTACGCTGTCTTTCAAGCGGAAACATTTGCCATCTTGTGAGGCGTGCAATCCGCACTAATGCAGCACTTTATTGGTCCATTAGCATGATTTATATTGTATGTACGCTGCTAAGTATTCCTTCAGAAATACCATAAGAAGATTCATCTAAGGTTTCTTCAATAAAAAAAAAACTCAGAAGTTTCTTTACGATCTTCTCCAGTGATTTCTCCAGAATTCGTCATGAAATTAGGGATGTAACGCCAACAAAAGTTTCAGATGAGAGAATTCCAGCATGATATACGTGAAAATTCTACAGATATTTTCAGGATCTGATAAACTGAATGAGTATTCCGGAGAATTTCTGTAGAATAAATTCTTGCAGGAGGAATTTCCCAGAGTTTCTGAAGGAGAAATTCTCCACAAATCCCAAAGTAAGAATATTCCACAAATCTTGTATAACGTGTTCCCAGAATTCCTGAAGAATTTCTCCAAAATATCTGGGTGAAAGATTTTCAGAGAATTGGGGTTGATGGGGGAGGGTAGGCTGCAGCTCTTTTTTTGTGGAATAATTAACCCATAATTCCTGAAGGGGTGATTGTCCTTAGAACTCCTGAGGAAGGAATTCCCCAGAATTTCTGGAGGAAGAAGAATCCATGATGATTGGGATATACATTTCCCAGAAGTCATGGAGCAGTAATTTTCTAGAATTTCTAAGGAAGTAGCGTTCAGAATTAAAAAAAAAAATGCCGGTCGGCACGGGTCGAAAGTTCCCAAAAATCTTTGGAATTTCTTAAAGGGTGAAACTTCAGTCTTCCTGGAAGGAATTCTTCAGAATTCACAGGGAAGGATAAACCCTGTATTTTTTGTAAAATGAGTTTCCCACAATTTCTGGAGAATTTTTTTTGCCGAATTGCTGGGAGAGGATTTCCCTCTGAATTGCAGAAAAAGGAAATCTTCAAAATTCCTAAAGAAGCAATTCTTCGAAATTCTTTAAGTAGGAATTCTCCAGAATTTTCGGATGAGTGATTCCCCACAATTTCTGCAGAATGAATCGCTGGTGATGGAATTCCCAGAATCCCAGAAATAAAGATTTCCGCAAGAAGAAATTTTTCTGAAAAGGTTTCCTAAAAATGGTTGTACCAGGAGGATTTCTTGGTTTGGTATCAGTTATGTAAAGACGTGTTCGCTATTATTTCTAGCTCTTTTATGTGAAATGGTTCAATAGTGGCTTTGTCAGAAATGCTATGCTGATCACCGTATCGCACCATCTTATGGCACATTACATAAAAATGTCGTCAGTAATAATTACAGGTTTCTTTAAAAAATACAAAATCCGGTAAATCAGTGGCGTAGCTAAAAAGTTTAGGTTGTGGGAGAGGGGGAACTCTTATAAAGAGTTCCATCAGAGCATAAAATGTTCACATTCACGAGATAGGTTCTGCTCGTATTTTGACAAACGTCGCATGACTACTAAAAACATAGATTGACTTATTCAGTTTTCTTCTTCATAGATTTATTCATTTGATTGATATTATTGAGAATGGTTGCTGCGTTCGAAGAAAACATAATTGGCCTTGATTATATTGACTCTTGATGCTAAAAATGACCCTCAGTTCAACATCGGGGTCAGATCTATGTGACTAATTGTCTAAATCATCATATAAGTGTTCAGTTTTACAGTAATTTAAAAGTTAACGAAATCTAAATAAATAGTCACTGACTGATATTCGATCGGAAATTGTCAGTGTTCAGCCGAATATGAATATGTTACGAAGTGAGGGTGACAAAGAAGGCCAATAGGCTTCACCAAAAACATTCGATTATTTAGAACTCTGAGTTCGATTAAGCAACTAAGAGTTATGTTTATGTCCGAATTTTTCGTTCAAATACAACGATACAGATTTTTTACGTTTCCTAAGCTTCTTTCGAGCAAGTAAAATAATAAACACATCGGATCGTTTTCCAATTTTCACGAATAATCTCGCGAATAATTCTAGACCAACATTTGAAAAGGGCATAATAGCCAAAATGTATTACTCCTGATTCTTCGTCCACATATATAGCTATATATGTAGACGAAGAATCAGAAGGAATACATTTAGGCTGTTACGCCCTTTTCAAATGTTGGTCTAGAATTAGAAAAGGCTAGCTCCTACCGACATAGACAAAAATGGATATGCTTTCAACTTTTTTGCATCCCAGTTCATACATGAATTCCCTGTTGTATATGCCTTGAGATACTTGAGAGCTGCTAGCTTTTTTAATGGTTTATGCTGATTGTAGTCCATCCAAGAATTCTCTGGAGTTTAGGCCTTTAGGTCTGCACGGGTGTCCAAACAGCTGTTATTTTTCTTCTTTTTTAAAGGAATAATGCGCTTTGTGATCCTTAGAATAAAATTGGATATGCCCTCATAAATTATATTACTCCTGGTCTTCTGAGAATTTCCTTGAGTATACGTCCTATTAGCTATTAGATCTTTCCAAAGATGGTTCTGGTTTATGCTCTATGCGATCCAATTGGATTCATTATACAAGTAGACCTTAGGATATTAGTTTACGCGTCTGAAAGCCCAAACTCCAGGGAATCATTGAAATACTTGAAACATTTGGTGATAACATATGCAATTTGGGTCTTTGGATTGCTATAGAGTGGGGCGCAGATGTATGGAAAAACGCAAACTTCGTCCGATCAAGGGAGATCAAGGTTTTTCTGAATCGTTTTGGGACCCCAATCAACTGTGCAAAATATGAGCTCGATTGGTTGCAACCTCGCATGCCGCATCGCGTTTTAAATTTACATGGAGATTAGTATGGGAAAACGTACTTTTTTACATTTTTGCACTTAGCGGCTTCAATTTATCATCAATCACGTGACTCAATATGTTAGCATATAGTTTGGAAGATGCCGAAACACTTCGCCGAAGAAGGTACGCAGCTGGAAGGTCTACAAAAAATGTTATTACGTTTTGAAAATTGATTGCTCAAACTATATGCAAGAAATCAATGTTTCTGCCAGCACTACCGGACAACCTATGGTTATCGAAAGGCAAAACCCATCTTCCTTCTTATCGGATTTTTTTCTTTGTGAAATAATTCCGGATAGCTCCCATTAGCTCTGAAGCCCAACTATTTTATTTATTTTGAAATAACACTCAGTTAAATTATTGGTCTACGTAGTACGGAAGTGCTGGCAGAATAAACGATTTTTTGCATATGGTTTGAACACTCAATATTCGGAACGTTATAACTTTTTTCGTGGACGTTCCAGCAACGTGCCTTCTTCAGCAAAGTTTTTCGGCATCCTTTGGGTTATACTTTAACGCAATGTGCTACTTGGTTTACGATAAACTGAAACCTCTAGGAATAGAAATGCAAAAATATACGTTCTCCCATACTAATTTCCATACAAACTTCAAACGCGATGCGGAAAGCGAGGGAGCAACCAATCGGTCCCAAATTCTGCACAGTTGTTCAGGACCCAGAATGGCTTCGAAAAACCATTGATTTGAAAAAATGACCATGACGCCCCACTCTATTAGTTATGCATCATATTCAAGTAATCTAAACAAAAATTAATGTTTCGTCATACTCGTTTTACGTCCGTATAGAGACGTAAAAAAAGTTTGAGTGTAGATGTTTTTTTTTTCGGGAGAGATTTGTAACGATCTGGAATCACGTATCAAAACCAATTTTTTGTCTACTTTCGGTGGTTTGGTGAATTGCTCCTAGCTGCGGCAAAGTTGGAAATTGACTTCTTCAATGTTAGCATGAGAATGCTGTTACTGTTCAAGATCCTAAGTCTTGGGCTTCCGAAAGTACTTGAGTAGCATAGCATATGTCAGATGACAATTCTAACCTAAAAATGAACTCAGCGATTCAAAATTACTCTTTGATGAATGGCTCGAGCAACGTGGTGTGGTCAAAAAATTGCAGTGGCACGCCGGTCGATAATGGTGGCGGCGGTGGCGTTTAAAAATCGTCAGCGCACAGCTTTAGTTCTGATACCAGAAACAAAGGGAGTTTAACGCCAGGTCAACAACTAAAGACTTGATAGTCAATCATTATAGACCGAAATGGATAGTCAGCCAGAGTAGTACAAAGATAATATTGTATGAAACTCATTGTTTGCATGTTTGTATGTATCTTCCAGCATAACTTCTAAGCCCATTGACCGATTTCTACCAAATTTGGAACACAAATTCTCAAGGAGTCGACGATAGAGCTAAAAACTGCGGAAGACCAAGAGATAGCTATCCTTCGGGAACGAACAGCGCTACTCGATCACTCCATCATTTACCACGTCTTTGCATTCGACCACACACAAATATTAGACTCTAGTTTTAAGAAACAAAATTTACACATTCTCGAAACATGTCACATTGTAAACACACAACACACAGTCAATAAACGTACAGACACAGACAATTTGAGCAGTACGTACGCCGGCATACTACATACATTGAAAAACAATAGATGTAGTAGAGCCGATCAACAGATAGGACAGCCATCACAACACAATCCGACACAACCAGAGTAAAAGTGGCGCCAAACAGAAAAGTGCATCAAAAAGTTTCCGCGAGCCGGGTCAACTCAAATTTCCGCCCTACCTCACATAAAACAGGGCAAACGAATTGTGGTGACAAATAGGTCCTATGCTGAGAGCTAATGTGACAATAAAACGGATCATAGTTAGTGAGTACACTAAGCATAAAAACATAAACACAACATAAACACATTCATTGTCCACAGATTCCTTGAAAAAGGCACAATACATTTGTCCGAAACGTCGGATAAAAACATAAAACCCCGTTTTTGATCCCAAAAGACTGAAAGCCAAAACCTCAAACGTCGCCATCTTAGTCGAATCAATTAAGAAAGTTTTTAATAACCATGTGATAGGGTCAATTTAAGCGAAACACGTATTCTCTACCCAGAAGAAACAATTATAGAGAGATTGGGAGGGACATTTGGAATGCGGGAGGTTATTAGGGTTGAGTATTGATTAGAAAACGAACAATTCAGTATAACTTCTGAACCCTTTAGACATAATTTAAATTTCCTATTAGTTAGTTCATCCAAGTTTTTTTTGCCTTTCTCGTATACTAAGTATACGGTAAAGGCTATATGATCGCTCCAAAAACAAACTTCTTATAGAAGGCCCGGAGACCCATAGTGTTATATACCAATCGACTCAGTTCGACGAATTGAGGTGATGTCTGTGTGTGTGTGTGTGTGTGTGTGTGTATGTGTGTGTGTATGTGTGTGTGTGTGTGCGCAAAACTACTCAAAAAATGTCACTCATTTTTCGGGCACTTATCCTCAACCGATTTGCTCGCAACAAGTTGCATTCGACGCAAAATCCTGTCCCATTGTTTCCTATTTGAAATTGGCCGGATCGAACTATGGGATCGAGAGTTATGGCCAAAATACAAATTCATACGAAAAAATCGTGTAAAAAATGTCACTCATTTTTCGGGCACTTATCCTCATCCGACTTGCTCGCAACAAGTTGCATTCAACGCAGAACCCTGTCCCATTGTTTCCTATTTGAAATTGGCCAGATTGAGCTATGGGATCGAGAGTTATGGCCAAAATACAAATTCATACGAAAAAATCGCGTAAAAAATGTCACTCACTTTTCGGGCACTTATCCTCATCCGATTTGCTCGCAACAAGTTGCATTCGACGCAGAATCCTGATTCATTGTTTCCTATTTGAAATTGGCCAGATCGAACTATGGGATCGAGAGTTATGGCCAAAATACAAATTCATACGAAAAAATCGCGTAAAAAATGTCACTCATTTTTCGGGCACTTATCCTCATCCGATTTGCTCGCAACAAGTTGCATTCGACGCAGAATCCTGTCCCATTGTTTCCTATTTGAAATTGGCCAGATCGAACTATGGGATCGAGAGTTATGGCCAAAATACAAATTCATACGAAAAAATCGCGTAAAAAATGTCACTCACTTTTCGGGCACTTATCCTCATCCGATTTGCTCGCAACAAGTTGCATTCGACGTAGAATCCTGTCCCATTCCTATTAAAAATTGGCCATATCGGACTATGGGATCGAAAATTATACCATTTTTGCCTTTCTCGTATACTAAGTATATATATATATAGAATGCCCGGCGACCCATAGTGTTATATACCAATCGACTCAGTTCGGCGAATTGAGGTGATGTCTGTGTGTGTGTGTGTGTGTGTGCGTGTTTTTTTTGCCTTTCTCGTATACAAAGTATACGTAAAGGCTATATGTTCGCTCCAAAAACAAACTTTTTATAGGAGGCTCGGAGATCCATAATGTTATACACCGATCGACTCAGCTCGACGAATCGAGGTGATGTCTGTGTGTGTATGTGTGTGCGTGTGTAGGTGAGTGTGTGTGTGTATGTGTGTGTATGTGCGCAAAAAGTCTAGCCCACTTTTCAGGTACTTAGCCTGAACCGATTTGCTCGCAACAAGTTGCATTCAACGCAGAATCCTGTCCCATTGTTTCCTATTGAAAATTGGCCGGATCGGACTATGGGCTCATAAGTTATGGTCAAAATACTTTTTTTTAGACAAAAACGTGTGGAAAAGTCTAGCCCATTTTTTAGGCACTTAACCTTAACCGATTTGCTCGCAACAAATTGCATTCAACGAAAAATCTTGTCCCATTGTTTCCTATTGAAAATTGGCCTGATCGGACTATGGGCTCAGAAGTTATGGTCAAAATACTTTGTTTTAGACAACAACGAGTGGAAAAGTCTAGCCCATTTTTTAGGCACTTAACCTTAACCGATTTACTCGCAACAAAATGTATTCGACGCAGAATCTTGTTTAATTGTTTCCTATTGAAAATTGGTCGGATCGGACTATGGGCTCAGAAGTTATGGTCAAAAGACTTTTTTAGACAACAACGAGTGGAAAAGTCTAGCCCATTTTTCAGGCACTTAACCTTAACTGATTTACTCGCAACAAGTTGCATTCGACGGTGAATCCTGTTCCATTGTTTCCTATTGAAAATTGGCTGGATCGGTCTATGGGCTCAGAAGTTAAGGTGTATTCTCTGTGTCACGCAATAAATAAAAAAAAATGGTGGGCATGACATCAAATTCTCCAAAGGCAGGTTTATTTATCGCTTTATGGTCTGTCGAGCACCTAATGTGGTACGATAACATGGAATATATTTGAATCATTTGTTTGAGAAACTGCATAAGTTCATTTTACACTATTTCGAGAAAACAACAAAAAACTGTTTTTTAGCAAATTTGCACCGAATCTTTCGATTTCTTCGATACAGACCAATAGTTTTTGGCAAAACTCAACACCCTGGGGCACTTTCAGTGCAGTACTCCACAATTGCTCTTCAAAGTACGTGGACATATGTAGTTTCTCAAACAAACGAAATTTTTTTCATACATTCCTGAACAAAATTTTTTTTTCGTATTTTTTGCCAGAATATGTATTTTTGGACGAGGATTCAGAATATATAAAAATCTCATTTTGGCCAAAAATGTTACATATGCAGTTTCTCAAACAAACGGTTCATTTGTTTTCTGCAGCAACATGATTTTTTGGCAAGATTGATCATGTGAAGTAAATAAAATGAATCTATGACAAAAGGTCGAAAGACAAAAGGTCGAAAGGACAAAAGGTCGAAAGACAAAAGGTCGAACAGACAAAAGGTCGAAAGGACAAAAAGTCGAAAAGACAAAACGTCGAAAGGGACAGAAGGTCGAAAGGACAAAAGGTCGAAAGGTACAGAAGGTCGACCGGGACAAAAGGTCGAAAAGGACAAAAGGTCGAAAGAGACAAAAGGTCGATCAAGAACAAATTGATAGCAAGTTGGGTGTATTCCAAAAGAATTTATGAAATGCATTTAACTTCAAGCAGAAATAACACACTAACATATCAATCAAAGTTGAAGAATGAGCAATTTTCAAAGAAGGAGTAATTACTATGAAACAATATTATGAATATCTATAGATAGTTCTGTTAAAGATAAAAAAGATTGTTCATTTAGGAAATGAATAAAACTTGTATTGCACGAGACAGAGTTGTCCTATACAGTTAGCAAAAAGTTGCTCTTTTATTTTAAACTACTTTTGGCAACTAAATAAAATTCATTTAATGAGTGCGAATAAGAATGTCACTTCGATCTGTCAAAATAGTGTAATCCGCAGCCACGCAGGCGCACGCATTGAAAATACACCGGCGTGTTATATACGCCGGTGTATTTGATGTGCGGCGTGCACCATTTTGACAGATCGAAGTTACATTTAGAAAACTCAACATCCATCTATTAGTTGTACTCATTGAATGAATTTTATTCAATTGTTAAAAATAGTGAAAAATAAAAGAGTTTTTGCTAACTGTGTAGTGCAACTTTGATGCTAGATTGACTTTCTTCGTTTCAGTTCTTTGTCCATTTCAACCTTTTGTCCCTTTCGACCTTTTGTCCCGTTCGACGTTCTGTCCTTTTCGACTTTTTGTCCCGTTCGACGTTTTGTCCTTTCGACCTTTTGTCCCTTTCGACCTTTTGTCCTTTTCGACCATTTGTCCCTTCGACCTTTTGTCTTTCGACGTTTTGTCTTTCGACGTTTTGTCTTTCGACCTTTTGTCTTTCGACTTTTTGTCCCTAACCCAAATAAAGTTGTACCATTTTGGTACAGATTTATCATACTCGTGCTGAAAAAATCATCTTTTTGCAACTAGTTGCACAAACTATCATTTTCAATACTTTGCAATGAAACTGCCATAGCATCATTCCATGAACGAATATGTACAAGATACAGTATGACTCGATTTTTAGCATGAGAAAACTTTTTTGCCCTTGATTTCGTCTACACTCGATTTTATGACGGTTTTGATATGGTTTCTCCACGATCCAATTTTGCCACATTTTTAAAAGTCTATATAACGGTCAAAACCATTAATTGCTTTATATTTGTTCTATTTGACCTCTCTAAAGAATTTTTCTCGACACATTTTATAATGAGCGAGAAAGGCATCATCACCGCTAGGTGGATTAATCTGGGTTTTAGGTTGTACAATTCCCTAAAAACCAATTGCCCAACTCCTCAAAAAAGTAAAACCTCGCCATATGGTTTTTGTGTTAACTGAAAAAATTGTTTGACTCCGAAATGCGATCGTTAACACAATTAAAAACACATAATCCTTTCGTAGGAAGCATGCATTTGCTGGGTATGACGCAGTGATATCAGGCGTAGTTGACCTTGTAAACCAATTGATCTGAATTCCACAACAGTTTGGAGAACATAGAACATCTGCATCAAACCAATTTGGACTGCACATAATGCGCAGGGCCCTCCTTAGCCGTGCGGTAAGACGCGCGGCTACAAAGCAAGACCATGCTGAGGGTGGCTGGGTTCGATTCCCGGTGCCGGTCTAGGCAATTTTCGGATTGGAAATTGTCTCGACTTCCTTGGGCATAAAAGTATCATCGTGTTAGCCTCATGATATACGAATGCAA
Organism: Armigeres subalbatus; assembly: GCF_024139115.2. Taxonomy (NCBI): domain Eukaryota; kingdom Metazoa; phylum Arthropoda; class Insecta; order Diptera; family Culicidae; genus Armigeres; species Armigeres subalbatus. The sequence goes on from NC_085141.1 coordinate 280,977,070, forward strand.
AATGGTAACTTGGCTTAGAAACCTCGCAGTTAATAACTGTGGAAGTGCTTAATGAACACTAAGCTGCGAGGCGGCTCTGTCCCAGTGTGGGGATGTAATGCCAATAAGAAGAAGAAGAAGAAGAAGATAATGCGCAGGGGCTCTAGGAGTCGCAGCAAGCATTTGTGCGTGGACGGACGCATTTTGTTTCTGCTGTCAAGTTTTTTTTTTTAAGTTTTTCGGCCGATTATCAACGATTCTGGAAACCGCACAAGTCGAATTGATTGCACTCGTGATAAGCAACGCCGTCAGTTCAATCGCCGGAAGGACTCCAAGCTAGAATTCCAACGTGCTACCTGGACGCAAAATCCAGACGTTAGGCCTCTGGAGAAGCAGTGCCCATGATAATGATCTGCAGTCAGCTGCCATCGTTGGGTATCGAGACTTTCTCATCATGTTCGAAGACATATTTGGATTCAGCGCATGGTTTCAAAGACGGGATGTCGGCTCGGGGGATGTGTCTCGATTCAGATGGCTGAATGACACCATTTGGCAGTTCTTCCGAAGCTGCTAGCAATGGAAGGATAAATTACATTGGTGGGCCAGTTCTAATTATTCTATTTTAGGGTAATAAGGTATAAAAGACCCCCCTAGTCACCCGCGGGGAATGAGTTACACCATCTTACCCTATTATGTTTTTGATGCTTCGTAAATCATATCATTGAGGCTAGAACATCTGCATCAAACTAATTTGAGCTGTATGTGATAGGCAAAGTCATAAGGGACTTAGATGTATATTAGGGTGTCCTAAAATTGGACAAAGTCTGGAATGTGGGGGGCTCAACTTTCAAATGAAAGCTTAGGTTATAACAAAAGAAAAATGAGCGTTAATATGATAAATCGACATCAAAATAATTTAATTGGATTTACTCCGTATTCTTGTCGAAAAATAAATTTGGTACAGAAAACAATTAATTTCCATGTTATCAAGAAACATTTCACAGTCCGACAAACCATGACACGATAACTGAGCATACTTAAGGAAAGGTTTGAAGTCATATCCAACAAACTATTTGAACACTCACCTATAGACTAACTAAGCAATTTGTAGTTCGTCATGTTACTGCTGTTCAATTGTTGGATTTTCATTATAGCACTCAAATGAGTGTAATGCTTATAAAAGCACTCATTTTGTTGGTATGAAAAAGTAGGCGGTTCTTCACTTAAACATGAATTGTAAAACGTCTTTCTCAATCTGCAGTAAATCGTTAATAACTTTTAAACGGATAGAGATAGAAGGTTGCTATTTTCAACAAAATGTTTTTGTGTATTTAGTTTCAAATGCCATATTATGGATACCCATTATGAATGCATTAATAGAAAAAAATATCATTTCAGGGCATTTAAAGCATCAATGAAAAATATATAGACCTAAAGCAAGCCGTATCAATATTTTAGCATAAAGTTAAACTCCTAAGTTGAATGTAAAAAAATATAAAATGGATGGGTTCCATCGTTTTTTTTTATATACAATTTTTTTCAATGTTCCCTACGAAAAATGCCCTTTTTTCATAAAATCCGTCGGGGCTACCCCTAAACGTTATTTCCCAGAGTTGTTGTAGAACAATTTTTCTTTTGTTATACCCTAAGCTTTTATTTGAAGGTTGAGCCCTCAACATTTCAGACTTTGTCCAATTTTAGGACACCCTATTGGACATGTTGGGTTGATTTTGGTTTAATATCAGGCCAACTAACTTGTAGACCAATTGATCTAAATTCCAGAACAGTTTGAAGAACCTACAACATCTGCAAAATACAAAATACGATTTTAGAGGCTGAGAACTACAAATGCAGCACATGAGCATCGCGAATACAAATTTACTGTCGACCAGATAATTATTACCCTTCCATCGGAATCATGGTTCGCCCTGTGAAAAGCAAAGACGAATGTGTTTCCTTCTGACAGTGATGAACTTAATTCAAATTTCAAAAATCACTCAACAAAGACTCAAAAAAAAATTCTTCCTTATGGTGAATGTGATTGCTTCTTTAAAAGTAGGTGTACGCCCAGGATAAGATAATGGAGGGTGTGATCCCTTCTTTAAAAAATAGACGTTTTCCCGGAATAAGGCATTGGTGAATAGTTTTGCGTCTATAGAAATAGATGCATAAGGTGATTCAAAATCAGTCATTGTTCCCAAACAGTGAAATCAAAAGTGAAAGAACTGCGAATCAAACTGGCAATTCCAAGCAAGACGGGTACAAACAGCTAGTATATAATATTCATAAGTTAAAAGTCAGTATAGGGCACTGCACGGACTGCTTTGTCTCTTTTCCGCTGCAAAGAAATTAGAAAACAACAAGGCCAGTAAACGTCAAATTTCATGAAGAACGAAAGAGGAAGATATTCATCCGTGCAGTGCCTTATAGTCAGTTTCAGTGTCCGTTGTGTCGCATCGCAATAATTCCATTAATGTCGTAATTAGAGCATAAAATAATCATCTTCTTGAAGCAACTTCGGACCGAGTTTTGACCATCAGAGCATGATTATTCAAAACATAGAATGATTTACTCAGTTTTCCACTTCATGGTATCACACATTTTATTACCTTCATGATAGGGATGTATGACCTTCTGAGTTAATATCCCTCAAAACAAACCAGCAGTCTTAATTACATTAATTTTTGTCGTTAAAAATGTGTCTCAGTTGAACGTCGGTATCAGATCTATGTGGGTATTTATTTAAATCATCGAAAATTTGTTTAGTTTCACCTTCGCTCTTCCTTAGCCGTGCGATAAAATGCACGATGCAAGACCATGCTGAGGGTGGCTGGGTTCGATTCCAGGTGCCGGTCTAGGCAATTTTCGGATTAGAAATTGTCTCGACTTCCCAGGGCATAAAAGTATCAACGTGCTAGCTTCATGATATACGAATGCAGAAATGTTTAATTAGCTTTGAAACCTCGTAGTTAATAATAGTGGAAGTGCTTAATGAACATAAAGCTGCGAGGCGGAAATCTCCCAGTGGGGGATGTAATGCCAATGAAGACGAAGAAGAGTGTTTAGTTTCACGGATATTTATTAGTTAGTGAAATCTAAACAAATACTCACTGACCAATTTTAATTAAGAAATTGATAGTGCAGTGCTGAATATGAACATGTTTAGAAGGAAAATGCCAAAAAGACCGATGAGCGTTGCGAAAACAATCATTTTTGGAAACTTAGTTGAAAATCCAAATACCTACATTGTACACGAAATACATTGTCCAAGTGCCAAATAATGTAACCGTTTTTCAGTCAAACTGTTAGAACCCGTCGCAATCTATTCTGGGTAAAAATGTATAATTCACACACGCCAAGCCTAGAAACCGACGCATTCGAACAGACTAGTACCGCGATTGTTACTCACTTATCAGCTGTAGAAATCCAGTGATGTTTAGACACCGATAAACCAACAGAGATGCTGTTATAGGCGTAATTACTAATTAGGCCCTCAATCAAAAACTCATTTCTGGAGCGAACATATATGCAGCCGTTTCATTGCACCTTTATGTACGAGGAAAATACTAAAAAAGCACTTTCCAGCAAATAAGGATGATAGTGTTGACCAAACAATAATAAGCTAATAAATCAGTAACAAAATATGTGTGCTGCAGACTGTTACACCACGTGAGGTGGTTTTCAGACTTCAATGCTAAATAAGTTTGGAAAAAGAGAATTCATTACAGCTCATGTGACAATGGTCAATAAATGAATATCCACAGCTTCCCTTATTTCAAATGTTATCCTCTGAATATAAAGTTGAATTTCGGGTTTACATCAACTTACACAAATACCAGTCGATAGTTAACATCCACTAAACAAGCAAAGAATCAACATAAGAATTCCAGCTTTATATTGAACTGGTTTGCTCAAGCTATCTTGTTCAACGTTTGCTGAGATGGCAATGTGACAAGGGTTTTTAATGTTGTTGATGGAAATTTTTGAACGAATAATTCTTCTTCCACTAGAGTTTGTCGTTTTCTTACGTTCCTACATAAGATTTTCCAATTAATATGTTGCTTCTTTTAATTCTGACTGTTATTTTCCTTTTACAAGAAAGTTTCGATAGTATTGTTTATATTACTTCTTGTTCCAGCTAAAAGTACTTTTTTGATCAATTCAGGTGGGCTGGTGTGGTGTAACAACATCGAGAATGCAAAAAAAGAACGCAAGCTTCTAAATCATAATAACGCCAACAGTTGGAAATATAAGCCTCGTTCTGAAGAGCCCAAAACCTGAATCGAATTTTAGAAATCGAATGCAGTAACACCGACCACTCTAAACCATGAAATTAATTAAAACCATCGCGGATAGCATCAAGCACTGAACTGGAAATAACATAGCGTTAACTTGGTGCAGTCCATTGTCTCCGTCCACTCTTATAACTTATGCAACACTGTCTCGTTAGCTTGATTCATCACTATGTAACGTCTTTGGGCTAGTCAGGGCTGACGACAATAAACCGAAAACCTTCAAACGTTTCTTTCCAGTTGAAACTGCCACTAGATAGATACCTGACCAATTCGACTTATCTCCGCGATCAATGCCACACAACTGAGCAGTATTTCAGGTTACCACGTCTGCTATTTACAGTTTAGTGATACCGTCTTGCTTAAATTTGAGATTAATTATTACTACACTCTCTCGTTCACATGAAGAGTTTTTTGGATCACTATCGAACACTAACAACGTACAAGCTACGGTCAAGTTCAATTCGACTGGTCTCTCTTTTCAAATATTCATTTTCACTCAACACAATTTCGGTTGCACACTTTTTACTTAAAGCGGAAGGAAGAAAGTAGGCACAATCTGTTCAGTCACCTATGACTTTTTTTCCCCAAAACCATAAATCAACAACCCCGTCTGGAAACTAACCTGTGACTTAAAATAAAACCAAACTTCACTCAATATCACACTAAAATCTTCGAACCGATGGCGCGCACCTCAACCTCAACACATCCGATCACAAGCGAACCGTTTTCCCCAAATTAGTTCCGATTCAATTTACCAACCGCTCGAAAAACGCGTCGTAATCCGGCGAAGCCCACTGGCGAACTGAGGAGATCATCCGAACCGAAAAACGCCAAGACAGCTCTATCAAACGCGAAATAACACCTCAAAGGTCTGTGGGACATTAAACGTGCTGACGATCATCGGGGTTTGCGGTGCCCACTGCAGGCTGCTGCCCACAGACCTTTGTGCTGTTGTTATCGTCATCATCGCCAGCGACGACGGCGGCGATCATGGGGGCAGGCTCAGTCCAGTCCGACCAATCCAGAGAATGGAATGCTTTACCGGAGTGAACAAACATCGCCGGTATTCATCCCTCTCATCGTTCAGGGAATGGAAAATTTATCGTTCTTGGTGAAAAACATGCGGAATATCTTCATAGTCGCAGCATTAGGCAGAATTATTAAACAGAGAAAAAAAATTCTTTTTTTATTTTGAAGCTTCAAATTTTATATTTACTACCGCCATTAGTGAATTGAAATTCATTAACAAATAATATTATACGTATATAAATTAATTATTATAGGATTTGTACATATTTTCTACACATCACCTCTCCTAATTGTGTTTCCCTGTTGTAATAGTTTTTTATGTGTTTTAGAGATAGATACATTAGCACATGTGGAATGCATATACTGAGAAATGCAACTATGCAAAGACAAATCAAACGTGACACAAAAGTAAACAAAACAAGAATCGCGTGCAAGAGCAGGCGAAATAGTCTAATGTGACTCTGCAGATAACCGGCACTTGAGTGTGATTGTTTTAACACCTTTTTTATGCTAGAAATGATACCCCACTAATGACCATCGTCTTTGCTGGGCGGAAGCTTCGATGCTAATGAGTGCTTTCATTAAACCAACTTGCACAGCCAGCGTTGTTGATGACGAAGCTTCCCTCGGTCCCAGTTGGTAACCTATGCGATTTTTTTACTCCCTGTCCAACGTGAACAGTAATGATCGGGAGGAGGCGGTCGGGACTCGCGAGTTTACATCGCCTCAGTGGAAATTGCTGCTTGAACGAGATCGGCACTCGTATTAGCAGTGATACTTAAGTAGCTGAGAATGAATTGAATAAACACTGGGTGTGCGTTTAACGAACAAGAATCGGCATCCCGTTGGCATTTTTAATTGTGCTGCGCGAGAATGACGCACTACGTGGTTTAATTTCTAGTAATAAAAAGAAGTTTGAAGAGCTAACTACTAAAATGACGCTATAGAAGGTAATTCAAAAGATATCATTATCCATCTAAATCTAACTAATCATATTTCGGAGAATGTTGTTATATAAGCAGTAGAAGCAAAAGTACACGCATTTTTTTATTATGAGTCAACTACGGATGTGTTTTCCCTAAAATTCAGTCTACGTCGATAAGCATCCATTCTGTATTTGAAACTTCTGGTAAACTAGGTATTCCGTGTTTGATCAACACTAACGATTTCTGTCTAGAATAGCAAATTACTTTATTAATAATCATATCATCTTCCAGAGCTGCGGTTAAACACACGAGCTGGGAACAGCTTTCATAGTGATGGACGATATGCAAAGGCGCGTGATCGGGTGGTGGCCGATCAATTAGAGAATGTGCAGGTTGAAGACCTGTAACCGTTTGATTAAACATTGTAGATTTTTGTTTTGTAATTATGTTGTTTTGTCGGAGCCTGCACGTTTCTTTTGTAATACCAGCACAACTACCACAGCAGCGCTAGGGTTAAGTAAACCAGCCACTGCCAATAATTCATTGCCATGTTGGATGAAACGACATGCAAAATAGCGGGATAACTGTGGAGGGTATTTCCTCTAAAAGAGAAGCCATTTCCCTATTCCGGCTTTTTTGTAAATCAGACGTCCGTGTGGTAAGACGTGTTTAGTGAGTCAAGTTGTGATAAGTGAACCAGACCACTCCTCCCCAACCCCACTGGAGATCTGGGGAAGACGTGTTCAGGACCTCTACATTCTATTATTTTGTTCTATCTAGCACACGATTCGGTCCGCGAAGCCAACAAGCTTTCGGGCCTAAACAGTTAAGGATTGCGTCGTCCATAGTTGGACGAATCCTCAGGAGTTTCCTTAATTGTCAAGGAGGATTTTCCCTATCGGCTGTCCAAGGTGGCGAAGCAACGGCCGGCCGATTGTGTCAAAGAGGGAAGACGCCTGCAACGTACCGACCAGCAACGCCCGCTGGCGCCGTCGGTCGAAAATCGTCCACATCGACGGACGAAATTCTATTCCGGCGAGATTCCTGGCCGCACAGCTGGACTGGAGTCGCTGTGCCGGATATTCCGGCCTCTACCATCGAAGCAGCAGCGTTATGTACCGGTTCCAACAAGATGATAAGATCACGCTTGACACAAATTTATTACACAGAGACAGAACAACACCCACAATTATGAACAAATAAAATGAATAAGTAATGCGAAAGTTCCTGTGTTGTTATTTTTTACCGCGAAAAACCCTTGATTACCCAGTCCAGAAGTTAGCCGACCCTGGGATTGCATAATGATCGGAAAGTGACGATATTTGGCCAAAACTAACTTCAACATTTTTTTTGTTTGATTTTCTTATCTGAACCCTGTTGTATACTTAGAATTATTTATAGCTAGTGTTGCCTCAATTAATTACCTTTATAATAGTTTTATAGCGAGCAGGTAGCTCATCACATGCTGACTTCTGTTCGGTCTCTTTTCCTGACCGACCGTCGACCGGTGCAGACGCACAAGAACATTATCAACGTCAAGTGGTGGTACTAACACCGACTCTGACCACTATCTGATAAGGGGGAAACTGTGCTTAACCGATTCAATACGGATGGGTCATATATGACCCAAGACGAAAATCAGCTGTCAAAAATCAGTTTTAAGAGATAGAGCCTTGCTTTCTTCAGCAAAAATGTTCATAATTAACTGTTCCATTCAGGAAAAATATTGCGCAGGTCAGGTTACGGGCACTAGCATGATCTAGAGCATCCAAACTATCCTTGAGTTGTAATTTTGATGTTCTAAGGAATCAACACCATACTTAAACATATTCTGGTTGAATAATTAAATGTGAAATGCTTTATGATAAAATTCTGCGCCTGTCCAGTGGTATAACAGATCTTTTTCAATATTTACGATACTCCAAACTGTCCTTGAGCTCAAATCTTAATATTCAAATCAATCAACATGAAGATCTTCGATGTCCCCACTAGATTTATGAGTTGGAATAGCTCCACGGTACGTCATTACAACATTACAAATACAATACAGAATTCGTTGAACATCTACGACACTGCAAATTGTCCTTGAGCTCAGATCTAAATATTTAAATCAATCAACATGAAGATATTCGATGTCTCAACTTTATACGTGATGAGCTGGAATAGCTCCACGGGATTTCGTTGCACCATTATAGACATATGATAGAATTCGTTGAACATCTACGACACTTCAAACTGTCCATGAGTTCAATTCTTTCTATTCAAATCTATCAACAAAAAGATCTACGATGGTATAGCATGAATTTACGGCCAAAAAACGTGTATGGCGAAGTATATCTAGGGAAGATCCATAAAGTACGTCAAGCAAAACAATTACCATTCTATTATACGCTCTTCGTAAATTAGGTTGGACGTCATTTCCTCTTCCATCTTATGAAGCACGTTGCATGCTTATAAATATACAAACTTTGAAAGAGCGTCGAGAATGTGCAACGGTTTCATTTGTTAACGATATAGTTTCTCAACGTGTTGATTCAACTGAAATTTTATCGAAATTTAACTTTTACATACCTTCTCGGCTACTTCGACATAGAACATTATTTTTAACCAACCACTGCCGAACAAATTACGCCAAATTTGGGCCTCTCAACCGAATGATGGCCGTTTACAATCAACACTGCGAAACTATTGACTTAACAATGTCTCGGCATAACATTAGACAGTATTTCCAAAGAACAAACATTACAAATCCAGCAATATAAATTCAAAATCAAAATTATACATCACTTTACTAAAAAAAAACCTATTATTTAATTATACTATAGCATTACAAAAACAAACATGTATATGTATATGTACTAGTCTACGTTGGTTGACGAAATAAAAAATAAAAAAAAAATAAAAATTTTCAACACCCCTCTCCCCTTCGTCTCACTTCTTGTAATGAACTTCTAGTTTGTTTTTATTCGTCACACTGCTCAGACTCCCCCGTCCCAGTAAGGACGCTCTTTGTGAATGGTTACCAGTCTACTAAGTATTTTTTTGTGATGAAGAAGATTATTATTGAGAAACGTAATCATTGATACACTGCTTCCAAAAAGTTTACCCCTAGTGTGCTGCATGTTTTCAGCAGTGTACTAAAACTTAACGTGTCCATTCGAATCTGATTGTTTTTGATGATTTCAGAACTAAAATGAAAGTTTTACTGAAGCGCCTTCTTTTGACAATCTCCCAGAATCACATCAAATGGTTACAGAGGAGCTGAGAAATAGATTTTTTAACAACATGTTTTAGATATTAAATTTAATTCATTTTGGGATAAGTAAGGTGAAAAGCGTTTGAAGTGAAATTATTCACACGTAAATTACTTTACTCTGCAGCCTGCAGTTAGTCTTAGTAACAACCACTTTCGTGCGATACTGGAACCAATTATATTATCGATTGAATGTGTTGCGAGCTGAACTCAATTCTAGGTACGCAATGCTCATTTATTGGTTAGACCAGCGGTTCTCAACCTTTTCTCTGAGAGGTACCCCTTCGAACTTTTGCATTCTTTGAGGTACCCCCTCATAATAAGTTTAACTTATAAGATATATGAAAAACGGACCTGAAACTTTCCAATTCAAATTAAGTTTATACATCAAGCTTCCTCCAATACGTTGAGAAATTTTGGAGGCTTCCGAGCCTCTTGAAAGGAGGCTTCCTAGTCTCCTGAAAGAAGGCTTCCAACCATCTTGAAAGAAGGATTCCAAGCCTATTGTAATGAGGCTTCCAAGCCTCTTGAAAGGAGGCTTCTAAGCCTCTTGAAAGGAGGCTTCCGAGCCTCTTGAAAGAAGACTTCCGAGCCTCTTGAAAGGAGGCTTCCGAGCCTCTTGAAAGGAGGCTTCCGAGCCTCTTGAAAGCAGGCTTCCAAGCCTTTTGAAAGGAGGCTTCCTGAGCCTCTTGAAAGGAGGCTTGAGCCTCTTGAAAGGAGGCTTCTGAGCCTCTTGAAAGGAGGCTTCCGAGCCTCTTGAAAGGAGGCTGAGCCTCTTGAAAGGAGGCTTGAGCCTCTTGAAAGGAGGCTTCTGAGGCCTCTTGAAAGGAGGCTTGAGCCTCTTGAAAGGAGGCTTGAGCCTCTTGAAAGGAGGCCTGAGCCTCTTGAAAGGAGGCTTCCTGAGCCTCTTGAAAGGAGGCTCTGAGCCTCTTGAAAGGAGGCTTCTGAGCCTCTTGAAAGGAGGCTTCTGAGGCCTCTTGAAGGAGGCTTCTGAGCCTCTTGAAAGGAGGCTTCCAGAGCCTCTTGAAAGGAGGCTTCTGAGCCTCTTGAAAGGAGGCTTCTGAGCCTCTTGAAAGGAGGCTTCTGAGCCTCTTGAAAGGAGGCCTGAGCCTCTTGAAAGGAGGCTTCTGAGCCTCTTGAAAGGAGGCTTCTGAGCCTCTTGAAAGGAGGCTTCTGAGCCTCTTGAAAGGAGGCTTCCTGAGCCTCTTGAAAGGAGGCTTCTGAGCCTCTTGAAAGGAGGCTTCTGAGCCTCTTGAAAGGAGGCTTCCGAGCCTCTTGAAAGGAGGCCTGAGGCCTCTTGAAAGGAGGCTTCCAGGCCTCTTGAAAGGAGGCTCTGAGCCTCTTGAAAGGAGGCTTCTGAGCCTCTTGAAAGGAGGCTTCCAGGCCTCTTGAAAGGAGGCTCTGAGCCTCTTGAAAGGAGGCTTCCGAGCCTCTTGAAAGGAGGCTTCCGAGCCTCTTGAAAGGAGGCTTCCGAGCCTCTTGAAAGGAGGCCTTCCGAGCCTCTTGAAAGGAGGCTTCCGAGCCTCTTGAAAGGAGGCTTCCGAGCCTCTTGAAAGGAGGCTTCCGAGCCTCTTGAAAGGAGGCTTCCGAGCCTCTTGAAAGGAGGCTTCCGAAGATCTTGCTACGAAGCTACTTTCGTTACTTTCATGTGTCCCAAATATAGGCTTCCGAACCTTAAAATTCAAAATTTCAGAACAGAAGCATATTCTTACTGTATTATTCATGATTTTGTCCCGTTCAGGTAGATTACGATCGAAATTTTTAATTCATTCGACGTTTTGTCATTTTGATCTTTTGTCCCATACAATGTGCCATCCCTTAAGGGATGGGATCTTCTTCTTCTTATTGGCATTACATCCCCACACTGGGAAAAAGCCGCCTCACAGCTTAGTGTTCATTAAGCACTTCCACAGTTATTAACTGCGAGGTTTCTAAGCCAAGTTACCATTTTTGCATTCGTATATCATAAGGCTAACACGATGATACTTTTATGCCCAGGGAAGTCGAGACAATTTCCAATCCGATAATTGTCTAGACCGGCACCGGGAATCGAATCCAGCCACCCTCAGCATGGTCTTGCTTTGAAGGGATTGGATAAGGAATTGAATTCATACACTATGCTGGTCGGAGTGGGGAGGATTCAGAAGTCTTTGATTTACTACATCGTTCGTAGAATAAAAATTATAAAAACTTCATCAATAAGTTTTGATTATAAACTGTAATACATCCGCCATTACGCTTCTGTGTCCGAGGTACCCCCTGGGACCAACGAAGGTACCCCCAGGGGTACATGTACCCCAGGTTGAGAATCGCTGGGTTAGACTATCATCTCATGATACCCCTTGGTGGTATCAATGCTTATAGAAATGTTAAACATATCGTACAACGTACGTGATCATATAGAACCTCAAGCTCAAGACTCAATTGCAGTTCTGACTGAGGATACTGTAATATGTATAAAATATATAATATGTATGATAAGTTTGAAGCAAGTAAGTAAGGGTGCAACTTACTCTAATTCTGATCGATTATGGAGTAGCAACAATTCACATGTACATCCGGTCATCACGAGACGTAGACCAAGCGAAACGAAAGAACAAAAAAATTTGGATGCAATGTTTGTGATCATAACATGCTTTTTTTTCGTACGTACGTTAGTACTGTGTAATGATGTCCGTTGGAGCAATTCCAACTAACAAGCAAGCTTCAGAACCTATGATTAACTCTATTGGTCTTTTAGACCTCTAATATCTGAACTCATGTATGGTACCGTAGATATTCTGGGAATGTTATAGAATGCTTTGAAGTACCGTAGATATTTTGGGAATGTTGTAATTTTCATATACTGGTGTAATGATGTCTTCTGGCGTTTTTGCAACTAACACATAAGCTCAGTAGCCGTTGAATCAATCTGTTGGTCTTATAGACCCCCAAGATCTGAATTCAAGAATGGTTTGGAGTACCGTTAATATTCTGGAAAAATGTATTGTGTATATACTGGTGTAATGATGTCCCGTGGGGCTTCACCAACTAACACACAAGCTCGGAAACCTATGAATCACTCTGTTGGTCTTGTAGACCTCCAATATCTGAGCTAAACAATGCTTTGGAGTATCGGGGATATTCTGGGTATGTTGTATTATATATATACTGGTGTAAAGATGTCAAATGGATTTCATCAACTAACACACAAGCTCGGAAACCTATTAATCACTCTGTTGGTACTGTAGACCTCCAATATCTGAACTCAAGAATGATTTGGAGTACCGCAGGAACTCTGAGATTTGTGCATACTGGTGTAATGATGTCCCGTGAGGTTGCTCCAACTATTCCACAAGCTCAGGACCCTATGAATCACACTGTTTGTGTTGTAGACCTCCAATATCTGAACTCAAGAATGGTTTGGAGTACCGTAGCTATTCTGGGAATGTTGAATTTCTTAAATACTGATGTAATGATGGCCTGTTGGGCTTCTCCAACTAACACACAAGCTCGAGAATACTTTGAATTACTTTGTTGATCTTGTACACCTCCAAGATCTGAACTCAAGAATTGTTTGGAGTACCGTAGATATTCTGGGAATGTTGTATTTTGTATATACTGGTGTAACAATGTCCCATGGGGCTTCTCCAACTAAAACACAAGCTCGGAAACCTATGTATTACTCTGTTGATCTTGACCTTCAAGATCTGAACTCAAGAATAGTTTGGAGTACCGTTGATGTTCTGGTAACACTGAGATTTGATAAAAATAGTTAAATTATGTCTCAAGTACCATTTACAACTTCAAAATAGGATTGAGGCCCCGTAAAACGCTTTGTTGTTTATGTAGATCATCAAGATCTGAACTCAAGGAAGGTTTGGAAGCCCTGAAAGATCTCAAAAAAAATATTTTACCCCATATTTCAAATTTTTCATAGATAGCATCCGTTTTTGAAGCAGTTTGTCCAAAATTTATGTTGAAACAAGACGAAAAAAAAATCCGTATTGAATCGGTTAAAACTATCCGTAATCAACAATGTTTGGTACCGACGACAGCCGCGCTACGACTTAGAGCGACTGAAGTAACCTGATGTCGCCACAGCCTTTGCGCAGCATCTCGAGGCGACGTTTCCGGAAGTGGGTGAGCTCGATGGGGCCCCTCTTGAGGACAGCTGGAATACAGTTGAAGCAGCCATTAACGACGCAGTGGAGAACAACGTCGGGTATGTGGGGCGAAGTCGTCGGAACGGTTGGTTCGACGAAGAGTGCAGACAGATTCTGGAGGATAAGAACGCAGCGTCGACGGTCGCTGTACATGAAACATGGACAATGCTCAAGGAGGACTTGCAAGCACTCGGAGTATTCGAGAGACGGGTGCTTAGGACCATCCTTGGCGGTGTCCAAGAAGCCGGTGTGTGGCGGCGAAGAATGAACCACGAGCTCGTCCAACTCTACGGCGAACCCAGTATCCAGAAGGTAGCTAAAGCCGGAAGGGTACGATGGGCAGGACATGTTGCAAGAATGCCGGACAGCAACCCTGCAAAGATGGTGTTCGCTTCCGATCCGGCAGGTACGAGACGGCGTGGAGCGCAGCGAGCGAGATGGGCAGACCAGGTGCAAAACGACTTGGCGAGCGTGGGACGTATTCGAGGATGGAGAGATGCGGCCTTAAACCATGTATTGTGGCGTCAAATTGTTGATTCAGTGTTATCTGTTTAGATGTAGACTAAATAAATGAATGAATCAACCTTATTCTCGTGGTACTTTATTATAATCATTTCGTTTGTAATCTTGGTCCTCCGAACGAAAAACCGATGAAAATGGATCTAAAACGTTAGTGTTCGGAATATGAGTCATGTTCGGGATTTGAGTCAAAACGGTATTCAAATCAACAACAAGCGATGACATTTGGTCGAGGTGCTGCCAATTCGCACCAAGTGCCAACAAAATTTTGTCCATTTTTTGCCCAAGCTTTCGTTCAGCAGATTTAATCGAAAGCAAATCATATCGGATATCACTCACCGTCATAATTGAAGTTATCCCATAACAAATGTACGTTTGAGTTGATGTGAAATGATTTCCGTTTTGCTTGTACGAACAAAATACCACAAGTCAGTTGAAAAGCCGATGCGTTTTCATTGTCCACTTATTCAATCACCAGTTATATTTATACTGGTTTCAAACTGTGGCGTTTAGTACCCTCACTTTTACCTGTTGAACGACACAACGGAGCAATTAAAGTGTTTTGTAAGTCATACAAAAACTCTATTTTTAACATGCACTCACGTGCAAAAAAAATCTCAAATATAGATTCTTTGAACAGGGAGATTGTGAATGTGACGCCACGGGGTTCAAAGCAGTATTGTAGAGTATTGTATGGTCTTCTGGACAGTTATAAAACCAAATCACTGTTTTGCTTTCGAAAATCGATCTGAACACGGTTTGGGCATTAAAAAATTTTATTTCGCGATTTTGTCAATTTCACACTTTGATTTTTTAGAATTTAGTTTTTCAAGTTTTTCATCCTATTAAATAATTTCTTTAATCTATTAATCTTTTTTTTGATTTTTCAACATATTAAGAGTTTGAAAATTCTTATTTAATGCTGACTTATTGCGATTTAAGAAAAATCAGATTTAATTTTTTATTTTCCGTGTAACTAGTTGGATAAATAATTTAGAGTTTAACATTCACAAATATAACTTTCTATTTAATAAGGTTAGTTGTAGAAAAATATTAAACTAGACATATTTCACTCTTTAGAGGTATATGAGCGAAAAGACAGAGGAACAAAATATTCCTCAATTTTCAATATTTTTTGTGTAATGTTTAGAACTTTGAAAACTAACTTTAAATCACATTTAAACATGCATTGCAGTTTATATTATTGATCAACATAAAAAAAATCGATATCTGATCAATTGAAAATTATAATAAATAATTAAAATACCCCGTCTGAAGGCGGTCTTGAGCATTAGAGGGTTAAACTCTTTTAATGTGAACAAGTTTCAATCTGATTTCATTTTCAAGAAATTACGTTTGCCAAACACTCAATCTGTTCGTATGAAGCAAAGGAACTACACGTCTTATCTCTCAACAACGATAATCAACTTAAATGCATGATTAATTTCTGCAGAAAACGTCCTGAAAAACCTACGGCGCAGCAACATAATTATTTCATTTAATTGAAAATTTTGAAAACTTGAATAGAACACTGCTGGGGAAACCAGCGAGTTTGTTCTATTTTGCTCCAGATTCAAACTAGAATAGTGGTCGCAAATTTGGAATGAAACTGAATCACTACTGATTTCACTCTTAGGTCGAAAAAACAACCTGAGGAAGATCAGGCAAGATCGTCTAGTTTAAAATAAAAATGTAAGTTTGGTGCTCCAGTTTTTCATCTCATAGCTTTCAGATTCATCTTATCTTTAACAAAGAAATGGAAAGTTTCTTTTTGTGATTTTTTAAACATGGCGTTATTAGCATTAGCGAAAAGAATCTATATAATTGTCACTTTATTTTTCTGTTTCGAGTTGAGATGAATTACCATGGGATAGATAATGGAACAGTGTAATAATAATAACAAATAATGTAGTGAATCGAAGAAGAAATCTAATGGGTATACATTTTTTCACAATCAGCTTTATGCAAACTATTAACTTCATTTTAATTCGTGTGACGAAAGTTTGCAGAATGCTGGATCTTTTCAATGGTAAATCTGACCAGACCGCAAATACGAATTTATGTAAGGACACGGCAGGTATCTCTGACCAACGTCTTAGGCGCTAAAACCTACGAAAGCAACGTCATTTTCTTGAACTCCACAATAGCAGAACGTTACTCCTATGGTACGGATGAGTTTGACAAAAAGTGTCACTTTCATTGATTTTCGAGACTATGACGTGAATACGAAAATGCCTTCCTTAGCCCTATCGTTTTATTCAAACAAAAAACATAATATCCATGGCCATCGATGTTAATTATGCGAATTATCAAGAACTAATCATAAGGATTTATCGAAAACGAACATAAATGTGTGTCCCGAATGTATGTTTCCTAATATATGGAAAGTATGATTTATACCTATAAAAAGTGCTGAGATTATTTTTAACACATATTAGTGCTGTTACTGTCATTCAAAATGATGTTCAGTATCTAATACCCACGAACTCAAAAAATAGTAAGCGTATTTAAGTATCAAAGTTGGCTAGAAATTCGTAAAACATCATGTCAAGCCGACAAAACTAAGCTTGGGTTATTCACCAAATGTTGAACGGCAATTTTTTTTCACCTATTGTTGATCGCACGTTTATTTCTTATGGGAATTCAACAATAGGCGAAAAATTTATTCGTTCAACATTTGGTGAATTCCCCTATCTGTGGTTCCTAACGCAAGAAACAAAAAAAGTCAAGCACCCACATGCACGGATGATCGTTCGATACCGTCGAACGGTGTAACACAAACCGGATTGTATTCACTGGATGAAATATCATCAAATGTTGACGTCACTAAGCACACTACAACACCACTTGAACATAGTCCACAAGTGGAAAAGTTTTTTTTTTGGCTCGATGTTCAGCTAATTCACTCACCAGAACGTTCTAGACGACGTTCATTACACGAGTCGCGGAATCCGAGAATGGCGTCGAATCCTTATGGAGATCTTCACTGCTTCCCCTTCAACTCTTACTCGAATCTAGACAGTCAGCCACTTGTTGACGACAGCAAACCCACTTGACTTTCCTTTCTGTTTGCCTGCCTTTTGCGGGCGGAATAATGCTAAAAACACAACAATTCCAAACGTATGTACTTACGATCAGGCCGACTGCTTCCCGTAGACTGATACGATGCGCGAGACAAAAAATAAGGCTTCTACCGGTTCGCACCAGCAGCGTGGCCCACCTTCACCAGTGCCAAACATGTGGCGGTTCAAGCTTGAACAACAGGTCGCCGCGCCGGTACGCGGCACAGTAGAGGGCTGTCCAACAACAATCTGGGAAAATTATTTTACAAAAATGTTCCTAGAATTTCAAATCATCCCAAAAAACTTAGTAAAAACTTATAAAAAACTTATAAAGTAATAGATTAAAAGTTTCAGACTCTTACACATTCACTGTGAGGAAATGTTATTCGTCACTGGACATTTTTGTATAGGGGATAGACGGCTTTGGCAGGTTTTGTTCTATTATTGTCAAGGGGTTTTTTTGTCGATCAAATTTTATGAAATTTGGCCACAATATTCTTTGATATGCAAAGAATGTTTAGGCCAAATTTGAGCATAATCAGTCATAAAAACCCCCTGCCAATAATAGAACAAAACCTGCCAAAGCCGTCATTCCCCCTATATTGGTAATCCAGAGAGCAATAGCGCGTTATGTTTCAGTCCTCAATCTGTCATGCTCTTTCGAAATTTAACTATTCCATTCCATCTAACCGAAAATATGTGGATCAAATGGTTTTTCACAAGTAGGCGAGTTTATTTAAAAACAAGGTTCCATACCAGCACTCGGCCACTATGCATCGCCACGCCGCGCCGGTCATCCGGTTCGAACACTTCGCATACCTTACCTACATAAGAGGGCATTGTTAGTGCGCAGTTATGTACGGTGTGGTGGATGCACTTTATGGATTAATGTTTGTTTCAAGATCAAGCGAACGTTTTGTCAGACAACGGACGGAGTTAATCGATTATCAGATAGAACTTTGTTCAAAAACAACTATTTAGAGAGCTTATTAAAAATGTAAATCGACCGAAACACTAACCTATACTTCGCCATTGTTGATTTTATTTAGAAAGCTAAGTGGGTATATAACGAACCTCACCATGAACACAAATTACGTAAGAATTATTCAACATACAATCCGGATTGGAGGAAAAGCTGCAGCAGAAGATGCAAAACAAAAGAAAATAAAAACAGGTTTCCAGATTTCCTCACAACATGGAGTGAGTGTAAGAATGTATGGGCGATTCCGATTCGGTGGGGTCAAACGTGAAAGACTTCAACGTTAGTAACAACAAGGAAACATTCCAAAAACACAAGGCGGGGAAACTGATTTGCAACAGCGACGACGATGATAAATCCGCTTGGACTTCATTCAGCCACTTAGCATTATTGGCTGAATGGTGATCGGACTGTGGAGCGCAAAGAGCTGATAGTGTCGTGGTAAACCTTTCTTCTGTGTTAATATTTTTTGGGTGAAAGTCGACACATCTTAGTAGTAAATTAGCTTGTAGTAATCTTGGACACAGTAGATTCAAGTGATTAAACATGTATATTTAATATGATATCTTGTAAACATTTATTGGAGTTTCGCTCCACGCTTGTATGGAACTAACTATCACAGACAAACGGACATAACAAACTAAAAATTTACCGATATAATTCATCGTCGCACAAATCCTACCGTCATTGTTGTTTCCATTGTTTACATTGCGGTGGTGAGCAAAATTCGAACTTGAAGAAAAACGATTCGTGCGCTGTGTGGTGTCACTTGGCCAAATAAATATTATTTGATCTAACCGGTAAATCAATAACCGATGATGTTTGACTGTCTGTGTAAAAAGTAGCTCCAGTAGAAACACCATCTCTGATTGGTAGTTTTTGCACACGCAATTCAGTTAGGAGTGGAAGTATTTTTCATATATGAATATTTATGACTTAAGAATGAATAAAACAATAAATTTAGCTCAGAAAATTTCAGTCGAGCAGTTAAATTGTCTATGATTATGTATTTTCGATTCTCTAGCAACAGTATCAAGTTTTTCGATACATGTGAAAAAGAATCTGTTTCTTTGACGCTGATAGGATGAGTAGCTCCGAATAAAAGCTTACAGTTCTGGACTTCTATTTCATAAATTACTATATACTCATCCATAGTCAGACAAATTCGTATTGATTTTTCATAGTTTTTGCTAAACACTATTTCTTACATTCGAAGTAAGCCTCCAGCATTTTTTTTGTCAACATCTAAACAGATAACACTGAATCAACAATTTGACGTCACAATACACGGTTCGAGGTCGCATCTCTCCATCCTCGAATGCGCCCCACGCTCGCCAAGTCTTTTTGCACCTGGACCTGCACCGCGAAATAAATAAATTGACTGGATCTGTTGAAAATAGTACCCCGGCTGTCACACCCGGCTCTCCGCATGACACCTTCTAGCGGAATGTTGAACAACAGGCACGAAAGTCACAAGCACTGGAGTGTTGAAATTTAGATTTGAGCTCGTCAATGAATTGGAGGTAATCTAATCTCCTTTTGAAACATATCAGATACATTTTATAATTGACATCATTAAAAGGTGTTGAGGAAATGGATATTTTGTTACTGTGTTCTATAACACCAGCGAATAGGATTGAAAATTGTTGTAGTGGGCTTGGGCTTCATCAGCATATTTAAAAGCTGAGGCAGCGTTGATCCGGGCTTGGCAGGTTCATGTTCCAGTCATTTAGATGTTTGGTAAAGTTAAGTCACTCACCCACTCAGGATCGTTTTATGTATCAAGATTGTAAAAATAGTGCCGGCTACATCAGTAAAGCCACTTATGTTTTTAGAGGAGTGTCCAAGCTCCTTCATAGAAGTCTTAACAGCTCCCCCAGGTCTTATCCGGTAGTCGTTAGACTCATTGGGATCAAAGCTGCCTATTTCTTTGTGATTTAAAGATGATCATCAACTCCCCTTATGAAGCCAACTATCTTAAACATGTTTTTAACACTAGCAGCAGCTGAATTCCGAAGGTCCAAGAAAAAATTGAAAAATTTCTTTAAAAATTCTCGTTCTCTTTCCAAAAATTTCTTGTCTTCATACCGTATTCCGAAAGACTGAAGAAAAAAAAAACAAAAACTTCTTGCGAAGAAAAATATTATTTCACATATTTTCCACTAGATGTCTTTTGACAACTATTTACCGATTGTTCAAAACATCCTCATATTGAAAATAAAGCTTGCTTCCGCTTATTGGTATCGAAATAATGAAGGGAAAAATAGATAAACATCCAATACAAATATTTTCTTCACTAGGAAAATATGCAGTAAACAGCAACATTGTTGTGATTGCTAACTGTCTGAAAAAACGAATGCTCTAATTTTATTACCTCGAAAACACCAAACCATTAGCATTTGGCTTAGCTTTAGCTTAGCTTTAGCTTAGCTTTAGCTTAGCTTTAGCTTAGCTTTAGCTTAGCTTTAGCTTAGCTTTAGCTTAGCTTTAGCTTAGCTTAGCTTTAGCTTAGCTTTAGCTTAGAGCTTGCTTAGCTAGCTTAGCTAGCTTAGTTAGCTGTTTTTAGCTTAGCTTTAGCTTAGTTGAAGTTAGCTTTTAGCTAGTTTAGCTGTTTTAGTTTAAGCTTAGCCCTTAGCTAGCAGTTTAGTTTTAGTGTTTTAGCTGAAGTTCTTTAGTTAGCTGTTAGCTCCAGTTTAGTTCTGTTCCAGCTTTTAGCTAGCTGTTCCAGCTCTGTTCTGTTCCTGTTCCCAGTGCTCCCTGTTAGTCTGTCTGTGTCTCCCCTGTTCACCACCCCAGTTCACCCCACCTGTTCTGTTCCCACCTCACCCCACCCCAGCTCCCACCAGCCCTGTTCCCAGCCCCAGTTCCACCCCACCTGTTCACTCCACCCCAGCCTCCACCCCACTGTTCCTGCCTGTCCCACCAGCTCCCACCCCCTGTTCCACCCCACCCACCCAGCCTGTTCCCAGCCCCAGCCCCCACCAGCTCCCCAGCTCCCAGCCCCACCCCAGCCTGTTCCACCCTGTTCCCAGCCCCAGCCTCAGCCCACTCCCTGCAGCTCCAGCCTCAGCCCCCAGCTCCCTGTTCCAGCCCCACCCCACCCCAGCTCCCTGAATGTTCCCAGCTCCCAGCCTCACTCCCACTCCTGTTCCCAGCTCCAGCCCCAGCTCAGCCTGTAGCTTAGCTTTCAGCTCCCAGCCCAGCTCCAGCTCACCTGTTCCCATTGTGCCTCCCAGCCCCCAGCTCAGCCTCACTCAGCCAGCCCCACTCCACCCCAGCCTTTAGCCCAGCCTTTCAGCTTCCTGTTTAGCCCCAGCTCCTTAGCTTACCCAGCTTTAGCTTTAGCTTAGCTTTAGCTTAGCTTTAGCTTAGCTTTAGCTTAGCTTTAGCTTAGCTTTAGCTTAGCTTTAGCTTAGCTTTAGCTTAGCTTTAGCAAAAAACGCCCCGATTAGCGAACGATCACTGTACTTTTTATTATAATAGTTCAGCGGTTCTCAACCTGGGGTACATGTACCCCTGGGGGTACCTTCGCTGGCTCTAGGGGGTACCTCGGACAAAAATGCGTAATGGCGGACGTGTTACAATTCCAATCAAAACTTATTGATATAGTTTTGAAAATTGTGTATTTTTATTTCAAAAATTTAAATTGTACATAATATGCAATGCGATCAATAAATCCCAATTGAATTCTGCCTTCCACAACCAGCACAATGTATAAAGGGCTGCGGAACAAAAGATCGAACGAGCAAAACGTCGAATGAGCAAAATTATTTTTTTTTTTTTTCACTAATGCTCGGCTGCTTCGTTGCAAGAGGATTAGAAGCATCCTTCTACGCATCACGGAAGCCTTCTTCCTAGCAGCTTGAGGGCCTTCTTACAGGAGGCTCGGAAGCCTCCTTTCAAGTGATTAGGTTGCCTCCTTTCATGAGGCTCGTAAGCCTGCTTTCAAGATGCTCGGAAGCCTCCTTTTAAGAGGCATGGAAATCTCCTTTCAAGAGATGCTGTAGCCTCCTTTCAAGAGGCTCGGAAGCCTTTTTCAAGAGGTTCAGAAGCCTCCTTTCAAGTGGCTGAAAAGCCTCTTTCCAAGAAGCTCGGAAGCCTATTTTCAAGAGGATCGGAAGCCTCCTTTCAAGAGGCTCAAAAATACCTTTTAAGAGGCCCAAAAGCCTCCTTTCAAGAGGCTCGGAAGCCTCCCTTTCAAGAAGCTTAAAAGACTCCTTTTCTAGAGGCTCGGAAGCCTCCTTTCAATATCTTTTCAAGAGGCTGTGAAGCCTCTTTTAAAGAGGCTCAGAAGCTTACTTTCAAGAAGCTAAGAAGTCTTCTTTCACGAGGCTCAAAAACCTCCTTCCAGGCTCAGAAGTCTCCTTCCAAGAGGCTCGGAAGGCTCCTTTCAAGAGGCTCGGAAGCTTTATTTCAAGAGGCTAAAAAGCATCCTTTCAAGAGACTCAAAAGCATCCTTCTAAGAGGCTCGGAAGCGTCCTTTCAAGAGGCTCGGAAGCCTTCTTTCAAGAGGCTCGGAAGCCTAACAAAAGGCTCGGAAGCCTATTTCCAAGAGGCTCGGAAGCCTCCTTTCAAGAGGCTCGAAATCCCTTTCAAGAGGCTCAAAAGCATCCTTTCAAGAGGCTCTAAAGCGTCCTTTCAAGAGGCTCGGAAGCCTTCTTTCAAGAGGCTTGGAAGTCTTACAAGATGCTTGGAAGCCTCCTTTCAAGAGACTCAAAATCCTCCTTTTCTAGAGGCTCAAAATCCTCCTTTCAAGAGGCTCGGAAGACTCCTTTCAACATCCTTTTAAGAGGCTGGGAAGCCTTCTTCCAAAAGGCTCGGAAGCCTTCTTCCAAAAGGCTCAGGCTAGGAAGCCTTCTTCCAAAAGGCTGAAGCCTTCTTCAAAAAGTCTCGGAAGCCTTCTTTCAAAAGGCTCGGAAGCCTTCTTTCAAAAGGCTCGGAAGCCTTCTTTCAAAAGGCTCGGAAGCCTTCTTCCAAAAGGCTCGGAAGCCTCTTTTCGAAAGGCTCGGAGGCTCGGAAGCCTCTTTTCAAGAGGTTTGGAAGTCTCCTTTCAAGATCCTTTCAAGAGCACCCTACAAGAGGCTCAGAAGCCTCTAATGAAGAGGCGCTGTAGTCTACTTCAAAGGGATTCAAAAGCTTAAAGGAGCTACCCTTCAAAGGGCTCGGTATTATTCTTTCAAAAGGATTGGAAGTCTAATTTCGAGAGGGGGTACCACAATTAGTGCAAAAGTTCCAAGGGGTACTTTTAAAGAAAAAGGTTTTATAGTAGCGTTTATTTAGCATTTCCACAGTTATTTATTGAAAGCTTTTCTATGCTTGCCATTGCATTACTATGTATGTATCTTGAGTGGCAATTAAGTACAATGGATGCATGCCCAGGGAACCGAAAACATTTTGCACATTATTTTACACTCATTATGGGAAGTGAAGACTCAATTATACAATTATACTCCGCTTCAAATTTCATCCTAGAAAAATCTCTTATCGAATTTCTCCCACAAAAATTTGGAAGAAATTTGAATTCTCGTTTTCTTTTTCATCTGTCAAAAAATTTCTTCCACACTTTCGTCGGAATTCCAAAATAAGAAAATTTTGGAAATCACTTCGAGAATTTCTTTTCTTACAAGAGATTTTTTGGCCGGAATTCGGCTGCAGTATTGTTATTGATTGAGAGAGATAAACGGCTTTTTCGTGTGACGTAGTTTTCAAATCTTCTGAAAGTACCTTTACTCTTCAAAATAGTGAGGCGAAACAATGCTACTGAAGCAGACTTTTTCCTTAGGGCACACGATGCCGGCAGATATCCATTTCTCAACAAGTTCTCCGCCCTAGAATGGTTTCATTCGTTTTGCCAAAATCTCACTAGGTAACAGCAAAACTGGCCCGTATTGCATTTTCCGGCTTCGTGTTAGTCAGAGTGAAGAGAGTTTGTGCTTCGATAATCCAGTGTTCCACTAATAATTTAAATCAAGAATGCAAATTTAAAATCAATGAGCGAGCACCTTACCTCTCAAGCTCTTTAAAAATTTGTTTTTTTTCCTGATTCAGTTTAAATATCGTATTTCGAAGAATGATTGGCTTCGTAATGTCCTTTCAGATCATCCTTCAGCACAGCAAAACTTTCCGAAAAAAATAAACAAACCGGATTTTCTTTGTTCAACGTGAATACGCAACATTCCACATCAATCTTTCGTTTCATGAGGACATTCGGGTCACTCAATGCAACCATTTTAAAACATGTAAAACACTATTTCTCGGGTACTTATTCAAAAGGACGTATGTGATTTTGTAAACAAAGATTCAAATGTCGATTGGTCCAATCTGATGGCTCTCCCACGAAAACCAACACCACCAACAGGTAGCCAAAGGCTTCTCCTACCTGCCTGTGATGATGGTTTGCGTGGGAGTGCTATCAGATTGGTCAAATCGACGTTTGAATCTTTGTTTACCAAATCACATACGTCCTTTTGAATAAGTACCCGAGATTTCTTCTTTCAAATTAAAATGAAAGGAATTATTGGAACACAACAAATGTAAAGGACTCGATTAACAGACTAACTGATTAACAGATTAGCATACAGACTTTTTTTTACCCAGTGATATCCTACAGTATTTAATAATAAATTATAAAAAAGCTTCTCCAGCTACATAGAGAAGGTTGTGGGCCGGTTGTGAAGTATTTTCTGCCACAGCGCGCGGGCCACAAAAATTGGAAAAAAAGGGATGCATCCGGACCGCGGGCCGTAGATATAGAGAGTGCACCGAGTCGCTCCTTTCCTCTGGGATTGAAGCCGCAGTTTACACCGGTAGTTGAGCATGAGTATGAGCATTATAACCGCACAATTCGTAGTTGCTACTCCGTGATTGACTGAACTTACGAAATTGTACAGAGAACACAATGAATGAGGCTTGTGATTAGCTACTCATTCTCAATGTACATGTTTCGGGAGCTCAAATATTTCGGTCATATAGGAATGGAAGGGTTATTAGTCCGACTCTCGTTGCTACTAGAGACCGAGTATACCTCTGCATCTCCACGATTGTCTTGGGATAGGGTATCGTTTTAGTTACACAGGATAATTTATCTGGATTCACTTTGGTAAGCGATGCGATCTATGGGATGAGAAATAACACTACTACGAGTTAAAAGTTAAACATGCATGCCCGGTGGCATATGAAAACTGAGGAGATTCGCGTTTTGGACGACCGCACGGAAGCGCAGCACTCTGTACTCACTTGCTCGATGGCTACAGCAAACTATTGAAGAACGCACGACATGCGCATGAGCCACCGAACACAAGATAGATATTTTATTTCTTTCCCGACGACTAAAACACGCACTGCACTTACTTGTTCGATGGCTACTCTTATCGCCGGCCGCGCAATGCAGAACACAGTATTTCGACAGATCGCGCGATCGTTCTGCTGTCCAGAACTAGAGAAAACAAGCACTCAGCCGCAGTCTACATCGGCAGTTCTGAATAAACTGTTTCCAGAAAACTGGATGAAGCAGAATTATTATGTTTTATCATCTGATGCAATACTGGTTTTCTTGAACATATCTTTTTTTCAACCCTACACGGTTAGAAAAAAGTACCTAATTTTAAGTACTTTTTTTTCTTTTGCATCTCCCTCCCTCTTCCCTTTGTTGTCATAAAATGAAGAGCAAAACCATTCAATAAGGGCATTAAAGTGTGGGAACCCAACGTTGAGTAATCTCATGTTTACAAAAGTTGAGTGAAATTTACCTAACTTTTGGTTAGTTTCTATTTAAAATTAAGTTTATTTTACTTAATATTAGGTGAATTTTACTTAATTTCAAGATAAAATTACTTAATTTTGGGTTCCCACACTAAACCCCTGATTTGAGTGAAAAGTACCTAATATTAGGTACTTTTTCTAACCGTGTAAAATAAATTGAAATGGAAAGTTTACACTCAGATTTTATGTAAATGTTTGTTTTGGAATGAATCTTGTTTTTAATGTAGCATGAAAATTTTGATTTGCCAAACATGTACCAAATCTCCTTATCAACTATAAGAAAGTACACTGGATTCTGTTTTTACACGATTTACAATTTCTCAATTTTGCACTTATTCTCAATGTTTTGCACTTATTCTCAATGTTAACGCATATTAATTACCATGTGATTTTTCTTTGAATTCAAATTTTTTTTAAAACATGTTGCAAAGACTTTGGTGGCAAATTGAAATCACACGCTCAAAATTACGAGCGAAAAAAAAATCGTGTAAAAACAGAATCCTGCGTGCATTAGTTGCTCCAATTCTTTCACAAATGTCTTTAAACATGATTATGTACTTGTTTTAGATTCTAGTACTTCATGAGCCCAAAAAATGGCAATTTGGTGCGTTATGAACGTCGGGGGTGACAATGGCTCAAATGGGGTTTGAGAATGGGTCACTGATTCAACTACTTAAATTGCTTTAGGAATAGATTGAACGTATCTGAGACCACAAAAACTATATTATAAGGTCTCGATTTAGTTATCCGACCTCCAGACTGTCGGTGAGAGCGATGTCCTATTACCACCCCCAATAACGGTATCGTAACTATTTACTTTTTTAAGAATAACTCTTTCAGAATATACAAAAAAATATATTCACAATATATCATTAATTTATTTTAAAAATACATAAACACGCTATGAACAAAATATGCGCTTCTATTGGTTCTTTGCCTTGAAATCTCAAAATATTGATCAAGACCAGTTATGTGCGATTGAATGTTGTTTCATTCTATTTGACTTAAAAATGCATTAGTTTTTCAGTCTCGTTCATTCAGCTGCCACAACTTTCCACTCAGTACCACTGGAAGGGTAACTCCTGCTTAAGAACTCCGTTGGGAAACTCGGCATTACGGTAGTAAATCTGACTCTCGGCCACCAGCGCCGGTGGCAGTTCATCGCCTCGATACAACTCCAGCACACTGCAAGTGGGCATCGCTTTGCGTAGATTGGCCACACCCTGTGGGCTGATTCGGTAGCAATCGTAAAGTACCAACAGCCGCAAATTGGGCAACTTGTGGGCAATGGCATCCAAGGTGGAATCTTCGATCTGAAAATGGACAGACGTTATTCCCATTGATGTGAAAATAGATTTGTATCAATACTCACATTATCGTTGAAATAGAAAATTATTGTCTTGAGCTTCGGACACAGCATCCGCTCATCGATGCTCTTAGATACATTTATTCCCCAAAGCCGAAGCTCCTTCAGATTTGGCATATCAGCCAAATGTTTGAAGGCTTTGTCACTCAATTTGTTACAAAATGCTAACTCTAACCGTTCAACCGACGGAATATTCAACGTGAATTTGATAAGCTGCTCGTTTTTCAGTTTAGTGTCATGTATTTCCAGTGACTTCAAAGCGGTAAGTTCTTTTAGGAAGTTGGTAAAATCCGTAGCTACATTATCTACGTGGAGGCGTCTAAGTTTGCTGAAAACGACGTGCCGCCAACTGAATTTGTAAATCCCTCGTAATTGAAGATCTTCCAAGTTTTCTAATCGATTGAGCATGTTGAACTTCTTACACTCCACTAGTCCAGAGCATAGCAAACTCAATTTCCGCAATTTCGTCGACGTTCCACAAATGGCAGCAATCACTTCATCGTTGATACCGGCATCAAGCTGTAGCTCTGTTAACAACTTCATCTGTTTGAATAGCTGAGGCCATACTGAGCCGGACAATTTCAGGTCCAATTTAGTTAAATTTGTAAAATTCATATCGGAAAATTCCGACTGATTGAAGCATCTGTTGGTGGAAAACCGCAACGTGTTTAATTGATGACTGAAGTTTCGAGTCAAAACAACATCTCGCAAATCTACACAGCCATGAATTGTTCGTACATTGAAACTGGTAAGCTCCGGTGTGATTGTTGAAAAATCCTGATATAAACGACAGTCGTCTCCAATGTCCAAAGTTAAGCTTTCCAGTTGATTCAACTCTGTTATGTCCGCTTCGTTATCAAACTCGTCATAGTAAATCCCTCCGGAAACAGCCAGTTCCTTAAGCCCGGGCAGCAATTCTAAAACTTGCCACAGTTCGCTTCGCCTCAATCCATGGCAATTCGTAAAATACAACCGTACAATCGAATCACAACACAATTGAACCAAGAAGAACAAGAGCTCGCGCGCCATCGGTCTTTCGAAATTCATATGAAAAAACTCCACATTGATGTAGTTACGCTTACTGTGCACCATAACATCACTCATCTGATTGAACACCTCTTCGGCTTCCGTTCGATCCAGGCTCGCTACCTTGGGGCAAACCCGTAACCGTATGCAACGAAGCGATACCGGCGAGTTGAACAGCATCCAATTCCAGCTTTTGCACACCAGGGAGGCATTCTTGCGGTCCCGAAGATCGGTCAAGTTGTCCAAGATGTGCCACACCAGCTCCGGTGGGAGACCTTCCAGATCCATAACTAACAGAGTGGTCAATGCTGAACTGTATTGCCTAGATAGGCTATTTGACAATGGTTTTACTCGAAAATCAGTAAATTTAGATAACATAGGTATTTATTGAAAATAAACATACCTAACGATAATAATGTTTATAATAAGATCCAAAATGTCATAAATGATTTTGTTCTGGTTACCTATCAGTTTATTGTCTTTCGATATTATATGAATAAGATTGGTTGTATCTTCAAGTAACGTTCCAATAAGAATAGGGTATCGACTGTGGGTCGCGTGCGTTGTAATTATTCAAATGTACAGTTTAAGAAACAATATGGACAGTATTAAAGTTTATTGAAACAAATGCAATCTTTAGAATACTAAATATTTTGATGAGTATCTACATTCTACTTACAAAACTATGTGATGTCACATTAAAAAAAATATATTTCGTGAATCATAATCCTAACTCATCTTCTGTGGTGAGTTTCAGCGCCATATCATATTTTCTCCAATTGGAAGAGGATCAGTCGTTGTATCATACTATTATAATTATTTTTATTCGATTAGATGGTTTTCCAGTAGAAAATTGATATTCGTCCGGTAATGTATGATATCGATACAAATAATCAGGCAATTAGAGGCATTTACGAAGATAGCTCTTACTTCGAACACTTACATCGTTAAATGATCCGTAAACGTTTCTCGATAGTGAGGCCGGTAATCAATACATCATTAAT
Organism: Armigeres subalbatus; assembly: GCF_024139115.2. Lineage (NCBI taxonomy): Eukaryota > Metazoa > Arthropoda > Insecta > Diptera > Culicidae > Armigeres > Armigeres subalbatus. Next base: position 281,006,414 of record NC_085141.1, read on the forward strand.
AAAGCCCCCTCAAAAGATATAACAGTACGATCCGTCCACGCCTTCCGAAAGGATTAGCGGATGGTTTAAGCGCCACTCCTAATGGAGACCATCCACCTATTTTAGGGTTGCTCGGCCTAAGACCTTTCAGGGGAAAGGGTTATTATTTTCCAATAATAGAAGGAAAGCGCGAAGATCGACAGGCTATAGGGATTCCAAAGAAAATTACTCCCCCTTCAAAACACGCTCGATCATTAAAACGAGCAAAGACAATCTATTTGAAGGCAGAATATCCGCTTACAGTCGTTATCATCATCGGTTGGCTATCATCTGCTCACCCCGACCAAAATCTGAAAAAATGGAGAGTGTCCGTTGGTTGGATTCAGGGCCAACCTCCCCAGTAAAATAATCAAAAAGAAAATGCTACAAAATAACGAAACCGGGTGACATGGAAACCTCCTCTACATTACCTCTTCTCGTTTCTGTGAACTAAACAAGTCGGATTGTCTGTGGTACCCTATAACATTTTATTCAACCTCTTCAAACAATGTATTCGTAGTTCAATTCAATTATTTATTTCGTAGGCCTACAATCTACCCATTCAAAAAACTTTCTCTCTTCTCCTCTAATTCTGTTCGCTTCTCTTTATCTTCCACTATCGTTCATTTTTTTTATAATTTTATTGGTCATAGTTTAGTAATTAATTGTATTTACAAAGTCTTCTTAGTAAATAAAATTAAATTTAAAACTCAAGTCTCCTACATCAATTCTATTGTTACTTTCATTAACATGAGAGATGTATTCGCAAAATATATTTAAAACTAGAATGCGTTTTCTTCTATTTATACCGTTTAGGACAGGTCTTATAAGCTCATCGAATGAAAGATGTCTCCATCCATTCAGGATACTACCTATCTTACGCTGTAGGATTGACCAAGCGAGCTCCACTCGAGGAAATGAATGGAACTTGTGTTTGATTGTTTCTATTTGTTGGTAGTTGCAATGTACGCAATTCTCATCATCTACTCTTCGCATCACGAACCACAACCTCCTGTGTTCTATCTTTTCATTAATCGCTAAATACGCTAAATACAGTTGACTCCGTCTCGACGATGTGATGTGCTTGTCTGCAATGTTTTGCCACATGCGGGGCCAGTTGGTGTTAGGGTGATTTCTCTCGATTTTTGGCTGCTTCGTACGTTGTAGGGAGCATCGATGAATTTGATAGGCCGAAGGATTCTCCCGAACAAGGTCTGGTAATTGTGATATGCTTGCTACAATTTGTCTGATATCGGGACGATCCAGTGGAATTGGCTGTCGAGGGTTTGTTTGGACGATCAGAGAGCTGTAGAAAGGTATCGATTCTAGTTCCTTCAGTTGTCTGTTGGTTGCTAGGGACGGACTTTTCAAGGCAACCACATGCAAATTAAGCCCTCCGTCATCTTTGCTACGTGCTAACTGTATGATGGGTATTCGAGCGGCGATCCCATTCCACAAAAAAGTACCCATTTTTACTGTGTGCACCGCCAGCAGCGGCAGAATCGAAGAGAGAAACCATATCCTCGACGTACCAAATGTATTCAACATCGCTACATTTTGGTGTACCGTCAACGATCGAGCTGAATGAAGCCACATTTGTTGGGAAAATGTTCCCACTTGCGCATTCCAATTCATTGTCGTCATAAGTCGAATCGAATTAGCAAAAGCTATTCCCAAAATCTTGATTGAGTTTTCTGTCTGAAGCCATGGAATATTAATTCTCTCTATTGATATTGTTTTGCGCATATTAAGCTTCGCGCCTGCTGCTATCTCAAAATGCGCAAATTATTCTTTCATGTCTTCGATGCATCTAGCTGATTTTTTAACCACACTGATATCGTCAGCGTAAGCTACAATCAGATCAGCATCTCCACATACACGCTCGAGTCTGTACACCAGGGGATGAAGGTACAATACAAATAGGTGCATGGATAGAGGATCTCCTTGCCTCACCGAACGTTGGATGTCGATCGGTTGAGACAGATGCCCGTTTATCATCAATCGAGATGTGGAGCGGTCCGCAATTTGGGAGAGAAGAGTAATCAGATGTTGGTTGAACCCAAGTACACGCATGGTCTCGAAGAGAAACGAGTGCCGTACTAGGTCAAACGTGTGATCAAGATCAAAACTCACCAGTTTTCCAGTAGAACGACGATGGCGAAGACTTGCTATTCGGTCCTTCAATGCAAGTGTCGCCTGGAAGATGTTCCATTCCGAATTCAAGCATTTCTGCCCGTCACTCAGTATGTGATGTGCCTTCATCACTCTCTCCAACCTGGTTTTGAGTATGCGGGAAAGGAGCTTGTAGTCCGAGTTTAGTAGCGAGATTGGTCGGTATGATCGTGCTGTGTTGTCTCCACCACGCTTTTTTACCAGTACGATAATACCGTCAAGGAAAGATGCAGGAATGTTGCCGTTGAGGGCTTCATTTAACAATAGATTGAGCTCCCTGTGAATGATGTCGAAAGTTCGGCTATAAAATTCCAGTGGTATCCCATCGCAACCAGATGATTTTCTGGGTGAGCTCGCTTTGATGGCAGACAGTATCTCCGCAGTGTGGTGATTTCACTTTTACAAGCTTCTTTTGCTTCGTCGTTCGGAAGAATGTTGTTTTCGCAGTTAAGGTCACTCCTGACAGAATCCAAGTTTTAAAGAGCTCGCGTATTCGGGGGCACACCACTCGATGCGGAAGCAACGCACAACTGTCATTTTTATTTTTTCACGCATGCTGCGACGCAGCAAAGCTGAATCAACAAAAATGACAGTTGTCCGCCGCCTCCGTATCGAGTGGTGTGCCCCCGAAAACGCGAGCACTTTGAAACTTGGATTCTGTCAGGAGTGACCTTAAAGTTGTGTATTCCATCATCCCGCACGGGTTCCGTTGGCTCGGCATACAGATGGGAGAAGTAGTTCACAAGATGGGCTTCTATTTCGCTCGGCGCAACTATGATGTCATCTTTTTCGGTTTTCAGTTGCGTGATAACAGTTTTCTTTTTCCGTCTCTCCCCTAGTTGGAAAAATGAGATAGGCTCGCCCGCTACGTAGGTCTCGTTGCTCCTCATAAATAGGGACACGGCAAGTATTTTCGTCTGTTCGTCATAGTCTCGAAAACCAATAAAAGAGACGCTTTTTTGTAAAACTCATACGTACCAAATCGCAAGCTCAGGAGAAACGTTCTGTTATAGTGGAGCTCTAGCAAATGTACGTTGCTTTCGTTGGTTTTAGCCCCTACGACGATGGACGGAAATACCTGCCGTGTCCCTATGTGGGTGAAATTACGCTGGTGGGACAGCATTCAGCTTTCAGTCGGTTTATTGTGGTAACCATTGCTGGGTAGTAGCTATCGTACGCAAGTCTCAATTCAGCATATAATCGCTGGTGTTCATTGTGGAAGTCATTAAATGCAGCTTGTGACTTCCATTTGAAAAACGATTTTATTTTCGGCTTCGCGTACGTTAGCCACCATTCCATCCAAGAAGGATAGTTCCTCCGTTGCCGTGTCCAATATTGCCATCGATGTTGAAAGTCTTACATGTTCTCATCAGTTAGTAGGTGGGGGCGCAGGGACCAGAAGCCGCGACCATGCTCCCGTCCAAGGTGGGGTAGACACAGTCGGAGTGTCAACGCTTTATGGTCGGTGAATGAACAGACATGTGTATCGGCCACCCGTAATTGATCACGGCGACCACTGCTCACGTAAATTCGATCGAGACGGGATTGAGCGTTTCGGTTCACGAAGGTGTAGCCAGGTTCTCGTGGGTGCAGTTTTTCCCATACATCGTACGGCCCTATTTGTTGTACGGCCATTTTGAGAGTCGGACTTGTGTTCGGGCTTGATGAGTCGCGAGGCCGAAGCACGCAGTTGAAGTCGCCTGCTAGGATGGTGTGCTGCGTACGATGACGGAGGTAGTAGGGAAGAATGCAACTGAAGAATCGTTCTCGCGCGGCCCGATGCGCCGTGCTGGAGGGAGCGTAGATGCTGCAGACAGTGGTATCTTGAACTCGTAGCGCAGTTAAACAGCCATCCAGGCTTTTTTCGACGTGTGAGTATGGAATATGTTCTTTTAAGGCAATCGCTGTCCCTCGTCTCGAATGATCCACGTTGGCGATAACGTTGTAGCCGGGTAGCGAAAGTTGCTCATTCTCTACCTCTTGTAAGCATACGATATCAAGCCATTGATTGGCTGTTTACGAAGTTTCGAAGAGCGAAGAGATTTTTGTTGGAGCGACGTAGTAGGACGAGAGATATACTCAATCCAGTTGAAACCCGAAATTGGGTGCTAGCGAAGTTGGATTTTTCTCACAATCCGAACGTTAAACCAAACTTCGGAAGTGGTGCGCTGAATAGCTTTTCGCGATATGAAAACAGCGCACCACTTCCGAAGTTAGGTTTAACGTACGGATTGTGAGAAAAATCCAACTTCGCTATCCCCCAATTCCGGTTTTCAACTGGATTGAGAATACATTTTACTGTGTATACTCTTCATGCTCCACGCCATCGATGCGAATTTTCTTTGACCGACGGGTTCGCCTGTTGCTCGCTGATGTTGAAGATTCGTCGGTTTCAGTACCATTATTCTTACTTGGTATTGCTAAATGAGCACCGGGTTTTCTGAAGTAATCAGTCGTCGGGGTGTTGGTATTCGGCATGACGAAAGCTCTCGTCGCTGTGTTGTTCAGCGACGATGACGTTGACGCTTGATGCGTGTCTGTATCGGGAGTAGCAGCGGGAATTTGCGTGATGGTGTTTGTTGTCAATCTAGAGGTGTCGTCTAGATTCGGAGATGGTTACATTGCTGGAGTTTGTGGACGAACGGCTGGTTTAGTGCCAGAGAGTTTTGTACCAGACGGTTTTTTTGTGTCTGTTTCGGTGGCACTTGTTTGGTTACGTTTGCATAACTTTTCTGTAACAGCAACATTTTATTTTGGACGCATGAGATCCCTACAAATGCTTGTTCGTGACAGTGTTTGCACGACTGAATTTAGCCCTTGTAGACAATATAGGCCTGTTCTTCCCCTATTGTTACCCACGAATCAATGTTTTGCCTCAACACCATCCGGGCCGACCAGATACCGAGCGGCACACCTCCACACTCATACCCCTCGCCCCACGTCAGCTCACGAATTGAGAGAACAGTTCCATAGCCACTCAAGTCTTCGACGATAGTCGTCTCCGAGACATCCTCGGGCAAATCGTGTATTTTTACTTCCACACTTCCATCTTCTAATCTCCTACTTCTCCATCTTCTACGATTAACGTAATCGAAAAAAAAACGTCTGATCATCTCATAAGCTGAGCGAGAACTGTTCTATTCTCCTATCACGTGCTCAATTGTGCGGTGTGGGTATTCACTTCATAGGGATCGGCTAATAGAAAAGTAGCCTCTCGCCGCCACACAGCACCAACCATAATTGGGAGCAGGCAAAATCAAAAGATTCTTCACCAAGCTTGGGAAATTTACTTTCGCATGCGTTTACTTACGGACCATCTGTATTTTTGTCGGCGTTGTGCTCCACGACGGGGACGCTGGCCTCGATGCGGTCGATCTGGACGATGACTACTCTGATCACCGGACGATGAGAAGGTGCGGTGCCGCAGGCGGCCTGATGAGCGGACGACGCCTACCCACGTGCTCCACGGACGGAAATGGCGACGCTTGCCATGTACTTACCCTACAACAACACCCTAAACATTGATTTACTCACCAAAGATTTGATCCGTCTGCGAAATGTCACTTGCAGGCAGTACCAACGTACTGGGCTGCCGTGCTTAAGGCCCGGTGCAATCGCATGCATGACCAAAATTATCAAGGCCAGAATGGTGGACCTCAGAAGTAGTTATTTTTCCAATAAGATCCGCGCTCTTCAAGACTGTGCTAAGCCGTTCTGTAAACTAACAAAAATTCTAAAATCTAAGCCTCGACCCATTCCACCTTTGATCCCATTAGACAGCAATGCACAATGGTCCCAGAGTCGAATCTAGCAAGACAAAAATATTTGCGCCAAAACTATTAGTTTTAGATATATAGTGTCTTTGGGAAAAAAATTTCATATTTTTTGACGATTTTTTCCCATGTAGTGAGATTAGGGTGGTACCTATATTTCAGAAGTTCATAATATCAACTTTTTAAGTTTTCGGTGAAGACTTGTGCAATGTTCCACAAAGTTGTAGAGCAATTAATTTTGAGCAACTTTGCCGAAGAAACCATTTTTCTATCACTTATGGTTCACAAGTTATGAGCTTTTTAATAAATACGTTAGGGCGGTCCCTAAAAATCAGTATTCTTCACATAACTTTTTATACATTCATTTCTCGCATAAACTTTTTTTCATGTTTTTCATACAAAAACTCGAATAACTTTTTTGTTATAAGAGATTGATCCATGGTTCTTTATCAAAAATGTGCGTCTTTAAAAGTCCTAAAAGTGCTCGGAACAAAGTTTATGCGAGAAATGAGTGTATGAAAAGTTATGTGAAGAATACCGATTTTTAGGGACCGCCCTAACGTATTTATTAAAAAGTTCATAACTTGCGAACCATAAGTGATAGAAAAATGGTTTCTTCGACAAAGTTGCTAAAAATTAATTGCTTTACAACTTTGTGGAACATTGCACAAGTCTTAACCGAAAAATTAAAAAGTTGATATTATGAACTTCTGAAATATAGGTACCACCTAATTTCACTACATGGAGGAAAATTGTCAAAAAATATGAAATTTTTTTCCCAAAGACACTATATATCTAAAACTAATAGTTTTGGCGCAAACATTTTTGTCTTGCTAGATTCGACTCTGGGACCATTGTGCAATGGCTCTAAGGATCGCTTGATAACTCCTGCAGAGAAGGTTTCTGAAATAGGTCGTCACTTCGTCAGCTCACACAATCTTCCACACACACACACACACACAGCATCCTGAATCTCGAACTCAAACGTATGAGTGTTCCACTGCGTGTGCTGCTCGGGTCATGCTCAATGGCACGACCGTGGAATGGGAAAATTAGGCCGACTACCTTGGCGTGACCCTCGACAGCAAGTGTAACGTTTTGTTGAAACTACTGTACCCTTTGATCAACCGTCGGTCGTTATTGTCCCTGAAAAATAAGCTTACTGTCTACAAGCAAATCATCCTCCCCGTGATCGAATATGGCATGCCGGTCTGGGAGAGCTGCGCAAAAACTCATCATCTGAAACTCCAACAAGTTCAAAACAAGTTCCTGAGAATGATCATGAACACCCCTCCCAGGACACGAACTTCTGAGGTCCACCGTCTGGCCGGTATTAAAACTCTACACGAGCGCTTTGGTGAGTGTAAGGAAAGGTTTAGGGTCCGTTGCTTACAATCGGACCAGGCGACCATAAGGGCGCTAGTTCCAATTTAGGTTATCAAATTATTATTGTGAATATTAGTGTACATAGTAGTTAGTACGCGCACGTGGCATTTCATTTGGAATGTCGCGGAGAGCAGATAGCGGTCCCAGCATCGGCGTATTTGTTGAAGCAGATTTTATTGCAGCCCAAGGCGTGGACGTGGGTCGTGTGGTCGTTGTAGTACCATATTTTACAAAAAAAAATGAGTAAGATTTCCGTGATGCGTATTGTGTTACAAGAATATCCTTACGTTGTCCAACGTCTACCTTGCGGTCGTATCTTGTACACAACCCTTCTGACTGACCATGCTAACAAATCTTATCAAACCTGAACCCAACCAATACCCGAGATTTTTTTCATTCGTAGACCCGTACCGGACCTGAACCCGAAATAGTTTAATGATTTACCCCCGAGCTAAGCCCGAACTAATTTTTTTCCCGGAAACTTCAAACTAGATATTTGCTGCTTCTCTTTACATCGAAAAAGATGCACGCCTCGAAAAAATGAAACCGAATAAAAATATTCAAGATTTTATTTCTCAAACCCGAACGCGACATTTTTGCATCTCATTTACCCTTACCCAACCCGAAACCCGACCATCTCAAGGACAGACCCGCACTCGCTGGATGTGTGCAACCAAAAAAAAAATAAATAAATAAAAACTACGCCTCAAGGCCGATCATGCTTTTATTGAATTTTAGGGTTTTTGTACAATTCTAGACCAACATTTGAAAAGGGCGTAACAGCCAAAATTTATTCCTTCTGATTCTTCGTCCACATATAAAACTTTATATGTAGACGAAAGATCAGAAGGAATAAATTTTAGCAGTTACGCCCTACTAGCTTCAGACAGATTGATAGGGTGAACATGCTAATAGCTATAGCTTGTATCTTCATAGCAAAAAGTTTACATTACATCTTTCACTAGGATATTGCCGCATCACAGCACATAATTTCACTGGAAAGTACTTCAGATATAAATCCAGAAATTCGTTTGGAAATTCCTCAAGATATTCCTCAGAAAATTCGAAAAAGGAATTCGGAAAACTAATTTAGAATTTCCCTATGAATTCTTTCAGAACTTTCTCCAAGAATTCCCTTGAAAATTTATTTGGGTATTGCTTCGGAAATTCTTTCCAAAAGTTCCTTCATGAATTTCCTTGGAATTTACTTTAGGGTTTGCTTCGGAAATTCCTTTACGGAGTCTTTTAAGAATTTCTTCGGAAATTCATTCGAAAACTTTTTTGGCAATTCCTTTGGAAATTCCTTTAAGAATTCTTTAGAAAAAACCCATGGGAAATCCTTAACGAATTTCCATCGGAACACCTACGGACACTGTTTTAGGAATACATCCGGAAATCTCTGTAGGAGAAATCCTTCGGAATTTGATTTAGTTTTTTTAATTCCTTCAAGAATTTCTTTTAGGAATTTCTAATAGAAACTCTTCCAGTAATTCCCTAAAGAATTTCTTCGAAAACTCTAAGAAGATATTTTTGGTATTCTTTCGAAACTTCCCTCTGGAATTTATTTACAACTTTCTCCAGGAATTCTTTCTGAATTTCCTATGGAATTTCCTTCGGACATTCCTCCGTAAATTCCTTTAGCAACTCTTCCAGAAATTCATGTAGAACTTTGAAAATTTCTTTCAAAATTCCTTTAAGAATTATTTCGGGAATAGGGGAACTGTACCGGTTTTGGCCATGTTCCTAATTTGGCCAATAGGACACACATATATACAACAAAAAGTAGCCTCTAAATCCCTGAAGAAGGTGAAATATACACCGAAACGTCGGAATATAGACGCAACAACGTTTCAGCTGCTTTATAAGACTGAAAGAGCCGATAATAGTCAAACAAAATTGAGCTCAACAGTCGAAAGTATCACATCAACTCAATAATAAAGAATAAAACAAATTTAATGAATTTCTGAAGGAATATCCGAGAGAATTTTGAAAGTAATTTACGAAGGAATGTTTAATGGATTTTCCGAACAAATAGCTATTGGTATTTACACAGAAATTCCTATATTTCTCCAGCAATTTCTCCGAAAGTCCGGACAGTAGTAAAACAAACTTAGTTTTGGTTCTAGAATCAAGACTACATGCCAAGAAAAACTCCTCAAGAAATCTTTGGGAATTTACTGCACGAGTGCCTTCGAAAATTTCTACAGATTTTTTTTTCATAAATACCTTAAATAATTCCCTAGGAAAAATATTCAGGAATTATTTCGGTAAGTCATCGTGAAACTCATTCTAAGATACCTTAAAAAGTCCGTCAGGAATTCGGTCGAGAATTTCTTCAGGAAGTCCTTTAAAAAAATCTCCACAAATGAAACCAGGCTTTTCTTTGAAATTCCCCTCAGGAATTGCTTCGGAACGTCTGAGGACCTTGAGAATTTTTTAAAGGAATTCTTCTGGAAATTCCTTCAAAAATTCTTAAGTATAAGATTCATTTTGACCATTCCATCAGGAATTGCCAGAAATTCTTTTTTGTAATACTTTTAATAATTTCTACTCATGTAGATGGGTACACTTCCCCACAGTTGTAATGGATTCGACGTACTCCTCAAAGAAGCCATCCCTCGGAAAGCTCAAAAAGGATTGCGAATCTATGTATTAGCCTGTTTGATTACTTCCGTTTTTGGCCCTTCACACAGAAGTGCATTGAAAGCAGAATGGTAATTAAATTCGATTATATTATTGGGTTGAGCAACAACATACAAAAATGTCTACAAAATTGCTTCAGAAATTATTTTAACAATTCCACTGGAAATTTTCCAGGTATTTCATAAGACATTCCATTCTCTCGGAAATTAATCTAGTAATTCCTTCGGAATTTCCAACGATATCTCCTTCCAAAACTCTAAGACGAATTTTCAGATATCTCCGTACGAATTCCTAGAGCAATTTCCAAAGGACCTCTTAAAGGAATTACCGACATTTTTAATTTTCTTGAAAAATTTCTTTGGACGAATTCCTTCAGAATTTTCTCCAGAGATTCCTTCAGAAAATCCTCCAGAAATTACAACGGAGATAAATCCAGAAATTCCTCAAGGCGCTAAGAAAACCAAAAAAAATACTTTGGGAATTGTTTATCGAAATAAATCAAAACATTTTTTTAGAACAATTCTAGCAATTACAAGAAAAAGTGAAGGAAATGTTTAATTTGGTGGGTACGTGTCTCATCGTGCTCCAGCTCCAGAAGCCAAAAGATCAGTTTTGCATTCGCATCTCATGGGGCTAACACAATGATACTCCATGCCCAGGGAAGCTAAATAAATCCTACGAGACTGGGAATCCAAATCCAACATTCATTATGGTGATGATTTGTAGCCGCGTTTGTAAGCACTGTGCCAATTAGGATACGTAACATTCAAATCTTTAAAAACATGATGAACCACCCAATGCGACCAGAATGAGGTTATTCCACATGACGTTACATATGGGATTAGCAGTTCATCGTCACGCTCATTGATTGTAGACCTGTAGCCAAGAAGTTTCTGGATGACCTAACATTTAACACGCCAAAGTGAATTAAAGTGACAGGGATAAATCTTCTAAAGGTATAATAGCTATTTAATTAATGCTTGATAGGTTGTCTTGGCTCGGCAGATGCGAACACACTGCATAATGTGAATTTTGTGTTGGCCAAACATCGGCGTGAAATACGAAATTCGGCGGCGTGTAGCCAAGCGGCGTATGGCGCGCCGCCGACACCTTGACCGGCGTCGGCGTACGTCAATAAGTGCCGGCGGCGGAGGCGTGGCGCGGCGGCGCACAGGTCTATATGCAGGGAGATTGGCGACAGGCGGCCCAAGAACGAGCGTCCTGAAATATGAGATTAAATTTGGTTTTACTTCGGACAACACATAATGAACGACCATCATAAGTAAGTAAGTATTAGAGCATGTAGATTAGGTATACACGTAATTCATTTCAAAATATGTATTCATTGTACAAACCAAAACTAATTCAAAGCTTCTTCAACTTGTAAAATTCTATTTCTTTGAGTTTAGTATTGAACTGTTCCTTTCTAACATGTCGTTAAATTTCAAACATGTTGTGTTATGCATGTGATATCGTTTGAAAGTAAGAACTCGCATGCTTGCAATTCCAGTTCGATTCGCATCAACATTTATATTCTTCTTGGTTTTGTAGGCAATTTCTTAAATCGCACAGCTCGATCACTCCAAGCTTCAAATACTTCCCGAGCTATTTGCAATGAATCGCCCACCGGCTCTGTCGGATATCGTTTATTACTGGTGCAAAATGGCAGTTCCACCGTTTTGAATATTTTATCCCGTATCTTTCCTTCGTTGATTGTTTTATTTTGCCCCATTGCATTCGTCATTTCACTCAGAAACAATTTCCACCTAGGCAGGAAAAAGTCCTGAACAACTCCCGCCCACTGTTTGTTCGCATAATCAACTATTTGGCCTTGCGGTCCCCACAGTGTTATTTGGATTCGAGCGTTGTATTCGTACTTTTGCCTTTCCAAGCTAGTTCGGGATAGTGCTTTGGCTGCATTTAACCACCGTCCAAGAAGAAAATGATGGTCGGAACGAAGCAAACGATCAATGTCCTCCAAAAGCGTTAGAAATAGATTGGATAAATGCTTTACAGATTTTACGTCATTGGAAGCATAAGCTTCCATTAGGCTTAAATACAATCGATCAGCCGTGTTCTGCAAAAACTGACGAGTAAGGTCAACAACGTCATTCCTATATAAAGCTCCATCTAAACGTGGTTCCATTAGTAATTGAACTCCTTCGTTGAAAAATGTTTCGTTGTACCAAACCTAAAACAGAAAAATAAAGATTAATTTCCTATCTTTGTGTTAACCATATTCGTTCATTCTCACCCAAGGATGAAGCTTGAGACTTGGTCTACGATTGTAACTATATTTGCCTCGCATCATTTCCAATTCTTTGAAGGAATAAACAGTGTACTGAAAAATATACCATGCGAACTCTAGTCGATTATCCTTGATTCCATATCGAACTGAAGCGTACGTATTGAACCATTGTCTGATGTCATAGATATCTGTATACCAACCCATCTCCAGCGCAAACTCGTACAATCCGTAGTTCTGATTGATTCCCTCCGGCGTAATCCCGGTTCCGATCATAGTCATGCTGTCATTCATTCTCGTATCACGGATTCTGTTAAACACCAAATCTACGGATCCCAACATCCCCAGAGTTCCACCAAAGTTACTCAGCATGCACCAAATAAAAGGTTGCCCATAGTAAGACTCTGTTCGATCATACTGCGGAAACTGTTCCGATTGTAGGTCCAGCACAAGCATCCTACCTATAGGCACCGCAGTCAAAAAAGCTCGAATGGCCATGTCGCTCCAGAATGGGTTCTTGACAAACATCCAGCCTTGAAGCAGCCAAACTGCCAAAGGATCCACGCTGGACATCGCGCTGTAAATGCCAGTCGAAGCATTGGACAAGTACTTCGCACTGAAGCTTTGCGGTTGGATCTCGTTGAAGGGATCACTGAAGTAGATGTGATCGGTGCCATAACGCTCGATTACCTTGGTGAGGAACCGTTGTCCTATTTCAAGAAACAATGGATCGGTTGGATCCAAGAACAGTGTACTCGCATACTGGGGAGGGAAATTATTCCAGACCTCGACCGGAGCAAGTTTAGCTTGCGGATATAGTTCAGCGAACTGCACCGGTAGATGACCTGCGAATGCTGGTAAGGCTAGCACCATTCCCAGTTTTCGCATCTCCTGTACCACCTGGTTTTGTAGTTTTCGAGAGAACTTTATAAAATTCTCCGTCAACGGTCCTCCCCAACCTCGGATGTTTCCCATGCGCTGCCAAGCAAAAAATCCTGGTCCAGAAAGATGGTCCTCTATTTCGTGTTGGGTTATGTTGTACTCGAGGTAGACTTCAGCCCAGAGATCCTCCTGGAACGGAGCCAAGCTTAGTGTGATGCCCTGCATTGCCATCCAATCGATGTGACGACGCCATTCCTGCCAAGTCCACCAGCTAAATGAATACGACCAGGTGCAAACGTTCTGATAATATACAACACTGCAAAGCAGAAATACGAATTATGTAATCATATTACAGGATTGTCATATACAAATAATACCTGCTAGGTGCTTGTACTTCCACATTCACCTCTGGCAATACATCCGGAAGGTTTAGTTGGTCACCATCCCACGAAACATGACAGCCACAGAAATATTTCAAATAGTGATAAAATCCCTTAGCCGCTGAAACACCACTGGATCCTGTTATAACAACTGTTTTAGATCCGTTCGTCTTGAAAACCTACAAGGAATTCGCATTTAATTAACTAATTGATTACCGCACAGCATTCAGAAGTTCACACTGATAACTACCTTGAATGAATTTACTTTCAGCGTGTCATCAATCACTACCTCGAACTCACTGGCTCTCTCCGGCAGGACACGTCCAATCAAATCCAGCGTAGCCTTGCTTTGGACAGCTGATGAAGTTTTCGTCCTAACATGTTTCAAAATATGCTCACTATGAATAGGATTGGCTTCAATTTTCGAAGCATAAACGGCAAATACGAGCAACACTAACCACTGAGAGGCCGCCATGGCTAATGGCGCAGTCGGTACGATCGCACTCGATTATGCTGCTGGTGGGTGCAATCTATTCAATTATCAGTAATGGAGTGATTGTGTTTGGAATAAGCAATTTCGTTTCGGTTAAAGACAGTCAGTGGAATCTCGTGAAGCGAGAAAGAATCAATGTTTTGCTTCGGATAATGCTTATCTAAGTTTAAAGTTTCTTATTTAAACACGAAATTCTGCCACTCTGCTATTCTATTTTTATACATGTTTATATATGGAGAAATGTAGTCGATAGGCATTTGAGTTAACGATGTCTGGACTTTAAGGAGGTGATGATGGCCAAAAATCAAAATTATACTATTTCCAATTTGTTAATTTTGTCCTCCACATGGAAAAAGAGATCCCTATATATTTATTTACATTCAATCAAAAGATATCAAAAATCGTACCTAAAGCTATCAGCATATTATTTGCCATTATAGCAAATATTTGTCTGAGCTGTCCAAAATATACGTCTATGTCGAAGTAGTCAGCCATCCCCCACTGGAACATTGCCTCCTCGCAGCTTTGTGTTCATTAAGCATTTCCACAGTTATTAACTGCGAGGTTTCTTAGCCAGGTTACCATTTTTGCATTCGTCTATCATGAGACTAACATGATGATACTTTTATGCCCAGCGGAAGTCGAGACAATACAATTTCCAATCCGAAAATCTAGACACCGGCTCCGGGAATCGAACGCCCTCAGCATGATCTTGCTTCGTAGCCACGTATCTTACCGCATGGCTAAGGAGGACCTCAAGTTGCCTGGGCGAGCTATACGAGCTATGAGCTATGCAAATATTCGACGATAGAACAAACAGTGGAATATGGGCATAAAATATTTTTTCGATTTTTACACATATCAAAACATAAAAATCAGAAGGGTTGTGTACAAATCACGACCGCAAGCAGTGGCGCCGGGAGTGGGTGGGACACGTAGGACATGTCCTACGCATGAATTTTTCTGGGTGGGACAGTCAAAGCATTGTCCTACCCATGATTATAGTAAGAACATATGAAGTTATTCGATGGTAAGAAATTTTGTGTTAGCAGAAGGTTGTTTTAAAGTTTAACAGAGTCCAAACAATAATCATAGATGTTTTTGGGATCCTTAAGAAAAAGACTGATTGTTCTTTAGGACTTCAGGCACTTTATAATCCATAAAGCGCTCAAAGATGTCTAAACTTTACTTCTTAGAATATATAAATATTTATTTAGAAGTTATGATAAAGCACGATTATAAGAAGCCCACGGAAAAACTTTTCTTCAAACCTTAATAGATCTATTGAAATTTGAGAAGCCAGAAACATACCGAAGTCCGCTCTAAATCTGATCCGTAAGGGATAGATTCTTTGGCAATCATGCTATTTTTGGTGGTTTGATTTGTATCGCTAGATCCATCCAGATTTTCTATAATAGGAAATGCTAGCAGTAAGCAATAATTTATTAAAACCATTGAGTATTCTTCAAATATCTGTGACTTCTGACATCTTTTTGAAGCTTGTAAGGAGATATTCGATAATCGATAATGGAAAAACAATATTTGTCCTAAAAATCGAGGAAATTTTCTCAAATTATATAAATATTCTGGACGTAAGAATTTTTCAAGTCCTGATTATTTTTAAAATTGATTAAATGGCAAGCATAACTTTCCCATAGCGAAATGGATTTCATATCAACATGGAACAGTTATGCTTTCAGTGGTAGTATTAAGTGTAGTTAGAATGTGCATTGTGCATCGATTTCTCATTACCAGAATTATTGCCCAATTCGTAGACAAGCTCAGTGGTCTAGTGGATATCATTTCTGCCTACAAGCAGGAGGTCATGGGTTCGATCACAGCCTTTACCTTTTCCTATTCTGTATGTCTTAGTTCTTTTTGTGTTTCACGTTTTACCAAAACTATTCCTACCGTTATACCACACTAACTGTTCCATAACCTCCCGTGACACCGATAAGAGGACATAGCTCCTTTCTAAGTATAGATGTCCCAAATAAAATCATTATTTGTGTAAACGGATGGAAATGATGCTACTTCCATACAAAAGTCTACCCAAGTAACATTTTTAATTTAATAACGATCTCCAAAACCATAATTTGCTTTCCATGACCTTCACAAAAACAAGCATAAAATCAAAATTCTACTGGAGTAGGTTTGAAACTCCTGCGAATTTATACGCTATCGCTAATACCAGACTGTAGCCCAAATCGGTATTTTCCTTTTGTCCTACCCACGACTCGGAACGTGGATGCGCCTCTGACCGCAAGGTACACTTCGGACATCTTTAAGATGACATTACGCATTGTCACCCTCCGACGCACGCTTTTCGGCTCTGCAGCGAGGACAAAGGCAAACAAGGACCATCATCGTCGTGGAGTTTATCGAGTTCCACAAGTATGAGTATTAACGCGTTTGCCCAAAATTACACGCGGCGCTCCCTTTGGGAAACGACGCTCCGCACTTTTTGCTGCCGAAGATTTGCTTTTTGCTGAGAAGATAACATTGCGGCGTTTCTTAAGGTGCGGTTGTTCTTCTCGACTATGGAACGCCGCGTAAAATTTTGTGCAAATGTGCTTTTGGAAACATTACAACAGCAAGGCTTTGCTGCGAGGACTCCACGACCCGACGGGTTCGGGTTGGGTTTGGGTTCTGAAAATAAGAAGTATCGCGACCAGCTCTATCTGGTCCATCTGGCTCCACCGCTAGAGAGGGCCTGAAGCTGATCAACGCCGTAAGTTACACCATCGTGAGCGTCTACATCCCAGACTTTCTCATCGTGCGAACCAGTGGAGGAGGTGTGGCCATCGCTCTTCACTACAACATCAACTGTCGCCTACTGCTAAGCTTCCAGTTGAGCATCATTGAGGCCATCGGTGTCGAAGTTACCACCTCTGTCGGCACAATCACGCTCATCGCGGCGTACTGCCCAACTCAAGCCAAAGCCGGCGACGGTCGCCCTTCGGAGGGACATTGTCAAGCTAACGCGGAGGCAAGGTCTGTACCTCATGGCCGGCGACCTGAATGCGAAGCATCAAGCTTTGGTCAACAGTCGCTGCAATCAAAACGGAACTATATGGAGCAACGACATGGAGGAATATTACTACAGGCCGGATTCGATTATCCGGAGACTCGATTAACCGGAGGCTCGATTATCCGGAGCTCTATTATCCGGAGAAAATGGCTCGATTATCCGGAGTAATATTTTTACCCATCTTACAAAAATAGAAATATGTATTATCAGTGTGTATCCGTAACGTATCCAATATGTGCAAGATACCTAGTAATGATAGTTCCTTTCTCGCTTTAGTAAGGGACTGTTCACAAATTACGTACCGTTTTAGGGGGAGGGAGGAAGTCAGACCAAGTATTACGTTCCGCATAAAAAAATTAAACCTTCCATAAAAAAGGGTCGTGATAGGGAGAGTGGGGTATCAAAATTATCAAATTCAGCGTTACGAATTTTGTGGAAGAACCCTGGGGAACGGAAATCGAGAACATTCATAAAAATGGCTAATATATGAATTTTAATTCAAAGCACCGATATTTGTTTAAGCACTCGTATGTACATTCTGAGTACAGCATTGGCATTGTGACTCATGCTACCAAATGGTCCTCCGGAATATCCGGAATGGGTTCGTTCACAAATTACGTAACGCTAAATTTGACGATTTTGAAACTCCATCCTCCCCTTCGTAACGCTTTTTGTATGGAAGGTTTAATTGGTTTGTATAAAAATAGTAACGCACAGTCTGAAGTATGAAATGTAACGCTTAGAGGGGAAGGGGGGGTTCCTGAAGTGTGACAATCCATACAAATTTTTTAGATACCTCATACAAATCGTGTGACATAGGGGGGAGGACCACACGGTGGTTAGAGTTGTGCGCCGTCGCCGCCGACAGTTTATAGCAATCACGTTGAAACTTCAGAGGATTTCTCGTGAAATGGCTATTTTTCTCGAAAATTCCTTACATTTTTTCGTTCAAAAATCGAAAAAGCTTTTCGTAAAAACTAAGAACTTTTAATAAAAATTCTGAAGAATATCCCAAGCAACCAGAAGTTCGGATATGAAGGGCTGTTTTGGCTTAATCAGCTCTCATTTTAAGTAATTTTTTGTATGGTGGGAGCGTAAAAGTGAACTTTTAAGTTCCATTAAGGATGCTTGGAACTTCATGTGAACCATAGTGAACCAATTAGTTCGGTTAAGAGTAAATTTAAGTAAATTCTGAACTTCTGGTTGCTTGGGATCCTTGAAAATCTCGAAAACACTACCGTTGAATTTCTGAGTAAATTTCCTTAAAAAATAGGAATTCATCAAAAAGATCAATTTAAAAGAAAGACAGGATCACCATCGTTGACCAGAGCCCGCACAGACTGAATACTTTACACTTAGCATTAGACAATGGACAGGACATTCACACAGCACATTGTGAACAAGTGGAGCGTTTATGATTCACGAAATGATTTCTCCTTACTAGGGCGGGAATCAAACTCACACTCCATGGCTTGCAAATACGCTTAGACGACTGACGTCACAAATAATGTAAATTCCAGAAATTTTCTGGGAAATTTATAAAGAAATTCCTTTGGGAATCTCGAAGAATTATCTGCGTAAATTTCCAAGGATTTCCTGTTGAAATCCCCAGAATTTCACGTTGAAATCAAATGTTTTGACGGGGAATGGTCGTTTGTTGTTTGGCCGAATATGTCATTAATTCGAAACTCGACTGGCATAAAATTATTTGGCCGATAATGTCGATAATGTTCGTTGACTGAAAAGTCGTCTAATCGAAAAGGTCATTTAGCCAAAAAGGCTTAGATGGTCGTTTGGTAGAAAAGGACCATTTGGCCGAAATGAACATAAGGTGTTGTTTGCCCGAGCTGCCGAAAAAAAAAATCGTTTGACCGAAAATCCTGCTTGGCCGAACGAGATGACATAAGGCCGAAAAGAACGTTTGCTCCGACAGCTCATTTGTTCGAAAATGGCGTTTGGCTTGACGGGTCAACGTTTTTCGCCGTATGATCCGATCAGCCGAATAACATTTTCAGCCAAATTGTCCTTCCTGCACGCAGAAAAAACTACGTTAAAAACAAACATATTCTAGGTAAATCCAAACATTAATTCAGTTTGTTCTGGCATCAAAAATAAATATGTTTGTATCAAACATATTGTTGCATTTGAAGCTAACGAAAACTTTCTTTTGAATCAAATGTGTGTTTCAAGTTGTTTCAACCAGCTAAATGTTTAAAGCAAACATGGATAATATTGTTTTGGTTTGACCACTTATAATGTTTTCTTATCAATTCTATCAATTTTCATATTCTGGTAGCATTTGACTACCAGATTTCACAATCCCAAACGTTCATATTTCATTTACTTACCTTTATGTACCTGAAAAACATCCTTATCATAAATTTGGAAGCAAGAAAACATATGATTCCACGCTTGCTCCTGCTCGTCTGTTGCCTTTCGATCGGTTCCGATCCAAACTCGAGTTTTTGTTTACTTTTGCAAGAGCGAGCGAGGGGCTGCCCACTAGTGTACGTATAAAACAAACAGGGATTTAATTTGGTTTTAAAAATAAATATGTTTGATTCAAACCAAGGATGTTAACGATCATTCAGTAATTTGCGTTCGATCATTTAGTAATTTGTCAATAACACATTCCAGAAGCTGAATTTCAAATCATGTTGTATGGTGGACTTCTAGTGCGAAGGTTTTTCTACAACTTTGTCCAATGGTTCGATATTAGAATTCAAATAATAACAGAGTTAGAGCGCTAGTTGCAGTAGCTTAAACTAAATGATTGGAATTTTGTTATCATTTAGTCTAAGTTACTGAAACTATAGCTATAACTCCGTTACTAGTGGAATTCAAACAACGAACCATTGGGCAGAGTTGTAGAAAAACCTTCGCACTAGAAGTCCACCATACAACATATTTTGAAATTCAGCTTCTGGAATGTGTTATTGACATACTACTAAATGATCGAACGCAAATTACTGAATGATCGTTAACATCCTTGATTCAAACATATTACCATTTTGGAAGTAAACATGTATATTTTAGGAGCAAATGGATGAAATTTGTATCCGTGTGCTAAACTACCGTTTCGGTCAAATGGAATTTTCGATGACAAGGCCTATTCGACCAAACGACTTGTTAGGACATACGGCTTTTTCGACCAAATGACTAGTTTGGTACCACCAAACCATTTTCAACATAATAGCCGTATCGAACAAATGGAATTCGGCTAGATAGCTTTCGGCTTAACGTATTATTCGGCCATGTGGTATTCGGTCAAATGCCTTTCAACCAAACGACCCTTCGTCTTTTAAAAATTTCCTTGAAGAATTACCCGAAAAATTACTAATAGACAACATAAGGAACTTCACGCAGAAATCCAAAAAAAAATCCGTAAAAAATTCAGTTGAAATTTTGTTGGAAACAGTTTTTGTGTGTGGGCCCTCCTTAGCCGTGCGGTAAGACGCGCGGCTACAAAGCAAGACCATGCTGAGGGTGGCTGGGTTCGATTCCCGGTGCCGGTCTAGGCAATTTTCGGGTTGGAAATTGTCTCGACTTCCTTGGGCATAAAAGTATCATCGTGTTAGCCTCATGATATACGAATGCAAAAATGGTAACTTGGCTTAGAAACCTCGCAGTTAATAACTGTGGAAGTGCTTAATGAACACTAAGCTGCGAGGCGGCTCTGTCCCAGTGTGGGGATGTAATGCCAATAAGAAGAAGAAGAAGTTTTTGTGAAATTAAAAAAAAAATTACAAAGAAATTCTGTTAAACTCGAAGCATGCATGCCCGGTGGTATAGGCAAACTCCTAAATAATTTCCCCTGAAAATTTCAAAGAAATTTCCGTGAAAACTTTAGAGCAATTTCTGTTGAAAATTCGAAAAACTTGGAAGAATCTCCTGGGACAACTCATTAGATTTTTCCGGGGAAATTAAAAGGATTCTCCCGTTAATGTCTAAAAATATCCTGGAAAAAAACTTTACGTTACGAACGTAAATAAAAAATGGCCAAGCCATCGCCGATCAAAATTATGACAAACGTTGCCGCCGACGATTTTTGGATCGGCGCTGACCTCTAACGTTAGTCAGAATTCATGTGCGGACCAACGGGATGTTTTTTAGATGTTATATAACCAAAATAAAGATTACTTGCGGTAAGACGCGCGGCTACAAAGCAAGACCATGCTGAGGGTGGCTGGGTTCGATTCCCGGCGCCGGTCCAGGCAATTTACGGGTTGGAAATTGTCTCGACTTCTCTGGGCATAAAAGTATCATCGTGTTAGCCTCATGATATACGAATGCAAAAATGGTAACCTGGCTTAGAAACCTCGCAGTTAATAACTGTGGAAGTGCTTAATGAACACTAAGCTGCGAGGCGGCTCTGTCCCAGTGTGGGAATGTAATGCCAATAAGAAGAAGAAGAAGAAAGATTACTTGAGCAAAAGGTAAATATTCAGCAACAACAAAAAATGGCTCGGTTACCCGGAGCGAAATTTTTTTCGACACTCCGGATAATCGAGTCCGGCCTGTATATGAGTTGTTGAGTCGATCCCGTGTATTTTGCCAATCTAGCAGGAATACTACTTTAAGCCTAGTACGCTGCTCTTACGGAATGGGTTTACGGAAAATTTGGTACGGAATATTTTTTCGTAAGGAAAAGTGGCAGCTCCATTTACTTTACCCAGCAGGCGTTATTAGCGTTACGAAATTTTCTCAACTTGTCAGCTCCGCACTGCTCACGGAATTTCAGAGCGAAATCATTCCGTGAGCGTTCCGTATCCTATCTATTTGCACAGTACTACTTTACAGCATTCAGTCTTCCATGACGTGGCAATTTGGCGGAATGGATGGGACTAACTGGACGACTCAGACTGACGATCGTGATTTTCATACAGAATGAATTCTCAAATAACGAGTTTGATGAACTAATGGACTGGACAAAATGGACGAAATAGACGAACTGGAAGAACTTGGTGTGACGCATCCGAATTTCACTAACAACTTTGTTGAACTAACAACTTTGATGGACAGGCCAGACAGACTTGTTGGACTTTCATAGTGATTGAAGAACACTTTTTTTGTTTACCGTTCGTCCTCTACAAACTCTCTCTCAAAACTGATTTATTCAATTACTTTCCTGACCCGACTCCTAGATAATATTGTACTCGAAATTAAACTTTAAGTGATTGCTACATTTTTTTAATGCTAATCTTATTCTCTACATCTCCCTCTTTATCTACTTTCTATTCATATATTGTATACATGAACATGTCATTGTATTTCGACGGCTTACGAACAGATCGTTTAGGTCTCTCCATGTTACTTGAGCATCCTTCATCCACAGTTCTTGTTGGTTGCTCATTCATTTCAGCTGTATCATCCTTCTCTCGGTTTACGCCCCCACAAACTTCTTTGCTTTCAATCTCATCTATTGATCTATTTTCATAATTGATGTAATTTCAAATAAAGCTACAAGATACTAATGTTATTGAATGTTATACCCTTTCTATAAGAATTCCTTCTTTCAATTTGAAAATCATCCATTCTTGAATTATCTGAATCAAGTTCTGTTAGCTCGTACGGTACCAATTCACATCTTGAATTTTCCTTACGTACTGTACCCCGCGATCGCTTCTTATGACAATTTTTCCTCCTTCTCTTGATACAACTGTGTATCTATCTTGCGAATACGATGGATCTGTTTTACTTTTCTTCTGAACTGCATTCATTTATTTAGTTAACATCTAAACAGATAACAATGAATCAACAATTTGACGCCACAATGCACGGTTCGAGGCCACATCTCTCCATCCTCGGATACGCCCCACGCTCGCCAAGTCGTTTTGCACCTGGTCTGCCCATCTCGCTCGCTGCGCTCCACGCCATTTCGTACCTGCCGGTTCGGAAGTGAACACCATCTTTGCAGGGTTGCTGTCCGGCATTCTTGCAACATGTCCTGCCCATCGTACCCTTCCGGCTTTAGCTACCTTCTGGATACTGGGTGCGCCGTAGATGTAGATGTTCATGGTTCATTCTTCGCCGCCGCACACCGTCTTCCTGCACACCGCCAAAGATGGTCCTAAGCACCCGTCTCTCGAATACTCCGAGTGCTTGTAAGTCCTCCTCGAGCATTGCCCATGTTTCATGTCCGTAGAGGACAACCGGTCTTATTAGCGTCTTGTACATGACACATTTGGTGCGGTGGCGAATCTTTTTCGACCGCAGTTTCTTCTGGAGCCCGTAGTAGGCCCGACTTCCACATATGATGCGCCTTCGTATTTCACGACTAACGTTGTTGTCAGCCGTTAGCAAGGATCCGAAGTCGACGAATTCCTCGACCACCTCGAAGGTATACCTGTCTATCGTAATCCTGCTTCTCAAGCGGGCCCTTTCGCACTCAGTTCCGCCCACAAGCATGTACTTTGTCTTTGACGCACTCATCACCAGTCCAACTTTTGTTGCTTCACGTTTCAGGCGTGTGTACAGTTTTGCCACCGTTGCAAATGTTCGACCGACAATGCCCATGTCATCCGCGAAACAAATAAATTGACTGAATCTGTTGAATATCGTACCCCGGCTGTTACACCCGGCTCTCCACATGACACCTTCTAGCGCAATGTTGAACAACAGGTAACTGGCAACACGGTTGGGTAATGAGCATATCTTCTCGAAGCTCCGTTTGTTTTTGTGTTTTCATATGTTATCGAATCCCGGTAAAATCATTTGCGTCGGCTCTCTCACAATAAAATCAGTTTTGCAATTTCGTTTTCGTGTTTTTCGGTTAGTGCAGTGCGAATTGTGTGTGTGGTGAACATCAAAAAACTTTGTAAACAATTCCCACTGTATACACAACCCTAGGTTCGTTTTTTATTAATCGAAGCGCCATCTGACAGCAATTTGCTGAAGCTGCATACGCTTGCAAAGCTTTTTATGTTGGATGTAAGACAAGCTGCAGGCAATTAGGCGACTGGAAATATTTCGATTTACCGGTACATTGGGGCACTTTGGAATACTTCAACACTTTTAATAAATACTTCTGAGATGGATTCATGCAAAGTATGTTCGAATGTGCTGGAGGCTGGTAGAGTAAGATCTGCATCTTCCATCAACAATTATGCGAATCGCGTGATGTTGAAAGTGGCGAACAGTGACGTTGCCACTGACGATATGGAGTCCTTCTACGTTACTTTCTTCAAACCTGACCAAAATGAAGAAGACGTGAAGAAGTACGAATGGATATCTCCAACACCAGTTCATCCGTTGTAAAAGTGACAAAGCTCGTTCCTGGTGGAAAGCACATCAACGATTCGTCTTTCGTGTCCTTTAAAGTGACTGTACCTAAATCTGCAACTAGTGAAGCCAGCGACTCATGCACGGTGTGTCTGTGACCATTATTAACGAAAAAAAATGTCCATCCATTTTGAACTCGCCTTTCGAAAGATATAATATCCAGGCATCTGCTATGAAAATTTCAAAATCTTTCATCTAGGGAATCGAAAGTTATAGCAGTTACAAATTTAATTATTTTTGCGTTCGATATCTCACTAATATGCAACCATATATACCGTGAATTTCCTCCTGATTACATCCAAATAAATTATCATCAAATATGCAATTTGCAACCTCAATCAACTATAACCTAAAACCTATTCTTTGAATAATAGAAAAAATAGCAAAGGATGTTAGAGATAACATTGTACAAATATCGATGGCAAAATAGACAATACAACCAAAATACAGTATTCAAATTACAGAATTATTGCACTTCAATCTCCTAATCATACCAAAGTGTGAATATTGTCTATGGCAGACAAGTAACTACACTCTGTATTATGATTCTGCTTTTATTAAATATGATAATAGTTGGTAACATAGAATATCGCGCTGAAACAATGTTGTCTTTCATGGGTACTGGGTAGTTAATAAGACTAGTAACCAACATTTAAACAACAATGTGCATCATTTGTTGTCAGTTATACAACAATCATCCAGTTCGATTCAAGCAGTGGTACGAAAACGAGTTTCATTTGGGAAAAAATGGGAAAGGCTAGATCACACGAGGAAAACCGCCTTTTCCGAGAACGGTAGACGGAAAAAGCATAGGGTGGGTGTACCAATTGTCGCCATACATAAGAACAACTATTTTTAAAAAATAAGTAAAAGGCATGTGGGTGGACTTTATATATCAAGCGAAAGATTTTACTTTCTGCTCCTTAGTACAGCTGTGAAAACCACAATAAAATTTGTTATTATCCTCAAAATTGATTAATCCATAATAGAACGCATGCACCAGTTGTGGCACTATTCTTAATTTTGGTTCCTTATTTGGCAAATCCCATTGTTTTCTTATGGGACTGGCCAAATAGGGACCACTAGTGCCACAACTGGTGCAAAGGACGTCAAAAATTAAGCAAAATCAATTTTTACAATTATGCTTTGCTTGTTTGGAAGGAAATCAAAGGTGTTATCGTATCATATGAATATGCTTTATCGATTGGAACTTGGTTTGCGGTGATTTGATTGGCCATTTCGCATATAAAGCACTAGTGCGACAACTGGTGCTATAGCCAAAACTGGTACACCTAGCCTATATGCACCACTTTGAAACGTCTCAACAATTTAACTGATTTGCTGAAAAACGAAAACAAATGCATTTACTACATAAATTAATTTACAATGTTATGAAAACTTATATGTGAATATGTACATTTTGTGGAAGATAATGAATTGAAAATGTATTGGAGGTAACCACTTTCCCTTCGGTAGGACTCGAACCCATGACCCTACAGTACGCTAGACTAGTGCTTTAACCAACTAAGCTACGAAGGACCTCCATCGGTCTTCGCAACCTAGAGGCTACTGAATGAACTCGAGATTCCAAAATTGGACGCATAGTCAAATCACTCGCAATCCATTTGTCAAGCCATCACTTCCATATGTGTATAGTACACGTCCACATTAGAGGAGCGTGAGTATTTAGTCTGTTGACTTGTAAGGTCGTCTTCAGTGTCTCGACTTGAGTCGAGTCAAGTACGAGACACTGAAGACGACCATACAGTTGAGGTCGAAATACGATATGTAATATGATTTGGTGGAATTAAATGGAATTGTAGTAAAATCGTCTAATAACAGTGAAATATTTCTTAAATAGTTTCGGTCTTTTGAAATCTCTCACTTTCTTACCTGGCTTCATGGAAATGCGATGGTTTCCATCTTCTAGTCGGATACTAGTATTCCCTGTGACAGTTAATTTGTGTAGTAAATGCATTAATTTATGAAGTAAATGTATCGTAGTTAAGTCAGTTTCAGTAATTGTTGAGACGTTCCGAAGTGGTGCATATATGCTTTTTCCGTCTACCGTTTTTCTCGTGTGATCTAGCCTTTCCCATTTTTTTCCAAATGGAACTCGTTTTCGTACCACTGCTTGAATCGAACTGGAAGATGGTTGTATAACTGACAACAAATGATGCACATTGTTGTTTAAATGTTGGTTACTAATTTTACTAACTACCCAGTACCCATGACAGACAACATTGTTTCAGCGCGGTATTCTATGTTACCAACTATTATCATATTTAATAAAAGCAGAATCATAATACAGAGTGTAGTTGCTTGTCTGTCATAGACAATATTCACACTTTGGTATGATTAGGAGATTGAAGTGCAATAATTCTGTAATTTGAATACTGTATTTTGGTTGTATTGTCTATTTTGCCATCGATATTTGTACAATGTTATCTCTAACATCCTTTGAGTAATTCTCGCTGAAACAGGGCCACTATTTGCACGACGTTCTTAAAAATGCCTAAATTTATATTCTTTCGAAAGCTTTCGGCGAGTATATAAAGGATCCGAGTTAAATACTTCAGAAAGATGAACCCCTCGTTAGTTATACACGAAATCATTTTAATGGACCCCTCGATTTTTGTCAATTCTAGACTAAAACTGTCATAACTCCAACATTTCTCAACCGATCATAGAAATCAGCATATTGAAGGAAAGAGGAATAGTGTATCTTCAATTTGCAATAATGAAAATATAAGCAGCCATATTGAATTCGGCCGCCATGTTGGATTTCTTTTTGAAAACTATTTTTCCGTCAGGTTTGCAACCATCAATTTAGAATATTAATACATCGATGGAAAGCTTAGCTTATATTGTATATTGTGTCTGAAAATCTCAGGTGTATGTTTTTTCTATCAAAAGTTATGTACGATTTACCAATACCAAAATTTTTGAATTATTTAATACAATAACTTGAATACGGCTCCGTTATGCTTGAAACTTTTGAGCCCTTCAAATAAAATACTGTTGTAGATATGCTTTTCATTTTTGAAACATATTTGGCTTATAATAGTGTATGAAATCAAGGAACTCACGTCGTAGTACCATATTAAAAATAAAAATAATGTTCGTTGGTCAGATGGGCCTTCAAAATATAATTTGGTAAATCGTACATAACTTTTGATAGAAAAAACATACACTTGAGATTTTCGGACACAAGGCACAATATTCGGACACAAGGCACAATTAATATTCAAAATCGATGGTTGCGAGCCTGGCGGAAAAATAGTTTTTAAAAAGAAATCCAAGATGGCGGCCAAATTAAATATGGCTGCTTATATTTTTATTAATGCAAATTAAGGATACACTCTTCCTCTTTCCAACGATATGCTGATCTCTATGATCGGTTGAGAAATGTTGGAGTTATGACAGTTTTGGTGAGTCAAGAATTGACAAAAATCAAGGGGTCCATTAAAATGATTTCGTGTATAACTAACGAGGGGTTCATCTTTCTGAAGTATTTAACTCGGATCCTTTATATACTTGCCAAAAGTTTTCGAAAGAATATAAATTTAGGCATTTTTAAGAACCTCGTGCAAATAGTGGCCTGGTTTCAGCGAGAATTACTCTTTGCTATTTTTTTTCTATTATTCAAAGAATAGGTTTCAGGTTATAGTTGATTGAGGTTGCAAATTGCATATTTGATGATAATTTATTTGGATGTAATCAGGAGGAAATTCACGGTATATATGGTTGCATATTAGTGAGATATCGAACGCAAATTAAATTTGTAACTGCTATAACTTTCGATTCCCTAGATGAAAGATTTTGAAATTTTCATGGCAGACGCCTGGATATTATATCTTTCGAAAGGCGAGTTCAGAATGGATTGACATTTTTTTTCGTTAATAATGGTCACAGACACACCGTGCATGGTTTTGGCCGGAAAGAATTTCTGTCCAACCATTTGAACCCAATCCAAAAAACAGATCAGCAGTACGTCTTACGAACTCGGAATAAACTTCGATTCTATATCTAGTCAGCCTCACTTGAAACTTACAAGTCGACCATCGGGACGCAATCTTGCCGCAAGCTCTGAGGAAGCCTCTATCCCTCTCAACGCAGTCGATCCCCTCCTGCCAGCGACCAACAGCCGTCCCGGTCCTGCGTCTGAGTTGGGAGACGAGGTCTTCCGAACTCCGTCTACAGGCAAGTACACAGCACCACGGAACAATCCGCTCTCTGATCCGTTTCTCGCCCTCAGTCATTCGTTCAGCCAACCTCACTTGGAAATTTCAAGTCGGACATCGGGACGCAATCTTGCCGCTAGCTCTGAGGAAGCCTCTATCCCTCTCAGCGCAGTCGAGCCCTTCCTGCCAGCGTCCAACAGCCGTCCCGGTCCTGCGTCTGAGTTGGGAGATGAGGTCTTCCGAACTCCATCGTCTGGCAAGTACAACGAGCGTGAAATCGTTATCCTACCTGATAGTATTTCGATTTCCAGTGCTCCATCATCCAGGTACCCGAAATCCGATTTCAACATATACTACCAAAATGTTGGAGGGATGAATAGTCGTATTGAAGACTATCATTTAGCCGCTCTGGACCAATGCTACGACATCATCGTGCTTGTTGAGACATGGCCAGATTATAGAACGTTTTCTGGTTATGTTTTCGTGGACGGGTACGAGGTATTCCGATGTGATCGCAACTCAAAAAACAGCGCGAAAGCTATAGGAGGAGGAGTGCTTGTCGCTGTTAGGACGAGGCTAAAGGCGAAAGCCATCGTGGATGATGCTTTGAATTCGACGAGATCTTCATCTCATCGATGCACATTGCCGGTCAGTTAGTACTGTTAGTCGAGCAATGCGGCCCCTTGTGACGAAATTGTGGTATTGGGGGACTTCAACATTTCGGGCGTCGATTGGATTCCGATTCATAGTGGTTTCCTCTGTCCAGATCATGCACTCTCCACTTTTCATCCTGGAGCCATCACGTTTATTGACAGCTATAGTTCTGCAGATATGTTCCAGATCAACAACGTGACTAATGACAACAATCGCATTTTGGATCTTTGCTTTGTTAACGGCTTCGACACTGCCCCTTTCATTTCAACTGCACCCGTACCATTAGTAAAGCTCGTTCCACATAATCCCGCATTAGTTATCGCAGTCAAGAATTATGGTTCTCTTGAATTCTCCATCACTTCATCGGCAGTTTCGTACGATTTTCCGAAGGTAGACCATCGTAGTATAGAAGCTGTGTTGTCTAGTTTGGATTGGGAGCATATTCTGGATTCAGACATTTCGGCACGTAGCCTTTGCGGGATGCGTTGAGCTTCTGATATAATTTGCGTGTTTTTTTAGAACGGCGCAGCTGTTCCATCTCCCCGCACTTCGCTTCTTCCAGGTGGCGTTTCTTCTCCTGAAAAAGGCGGGTTTGTTGTCTCAGCTTCCGTCTATAACGTTCCACTATCTGACGGGTACCTTGCTGCACTGCGTCCTTCTCCTCTATAATCTGTCTGCACGCTTCGTCGAACCAATCGTTTCGTCGACTTCGACCCATATACCCGACGTTGTGCTCCGCTGCGTCGTTAATGGCTGCTTTGACTGTATTCCAGCAGTCCTCAAGGGGGCCCCATCGAGCTTCCTTCTTCCGGCAACGCTGCCTCGAGATGCTGCGCGTATGCAGTGGCGACATCAGGTTGCTTCAGTCGCTCTAGGTCAGGGCTGCCCAACGTACGGCCCGCGGGCCGGATGCGGCCCTTGGCTTCATTTTTTGTGGCCCGCGACGTGTTAGAAAAAATACTTTAGAACCGGCCCGAAAGTCTTTCTGTATTGCTCGAGAAGCTTATTTTTTTGATTTAATAATAAATACTGTACACACAAAAAAATATTAATGTCTGAAACTTGATTATGCATATGTACAACATGTGATAGATTTAGTTCGGAAAAGGTATTGGAGGGTAACCGCCCCTTCGGTGGGGTTTGATCCCACGACCCCAGTTCGCATGACAGGTGCTTTCCCTACTACTACTTGGTTGACATGATGTGTACAAAAATACATTTGAGAGAGTTAGTTCTGAAAATGTATTGCGAGAGATCGGCTGGTACCTGGTGCTGGGAATTTGGTTTCATCAGTACCCGCTAAGCTGCGGTGGACGACGGAGGTCCTTCGTAGCTTAGTAGGGAAAGCACCTGTCATGCGAACTGGGGTCGTGGGATCAAACCCCACCGAAGGGGCGGTTACCCTCCAATACCTTTTCCGAACTAAATCTATCACATGTTGTACATATGCATAATCAAGTTTCAGACATAGTAATTAATTTCCACTCCGGGTGGCTTAATACCCGGCATATAGGCAATTAACTTTGAATGTACCGAAAAATATTAATGTTAATAAGTTGAACAATTAAATCTGGGTAAGCACGGAGTCGAATAATGCAGCACGGGCCAGTTTTGCTGTTAATGAGATTTTGGCAAAACGGATGAAACCTTTCCAGGATGGAAAAGTTGTTAGGGCGATATCGTGTGCTCTAAAGAAAAACATCCTTCAGAAGATTTTAAAACTTCGTTACGTGAGAAAGCCACATGCTTCTGATTCTACCTGCTCGATATCGATGAAAATACTTAATTTCAAAAAACAAGGCAAATGTCTTCATAAAAAGAATTTATGATCATCTTCAAATCACAGAGGAATTGCAATGAAGGAAACGACTACCGGTATACTACCTTCTTTGAAATTTTAAGGCCTAACAACTAATCGAGCTCCGGCAATGACAAGAAAGAACACGGGCGTTGTGACACTAGAAAGACATTTTTTAATCAATTGTCAATCAGCCACAAAAGTTAATTTCTAATATTTTCCTGCACATTAAATTTTTTCACCAAAAGAGATCTATGTACAAAAACGATCAATATTCGTGATGTAGCGATGCTCTCGTTATTAAGAAAATCAATTTTACCTACGCGAACTCAATTACCACTAATTTCAAATTATGTTGACGGAAATGGGTGCATAATATGGAGATCGTTGGCTAACCCATGGTACCTTGCTTAGGACATTTTATTCTCTATGAAACAAAATCATACTATTTTCACAAGATACAGCAAAACCAATGCCTAAGCTGCATGCTGCCGAATGGGTGAGTGGCTTGGCCTTTATTGTACAAACATCTAATGACTTGAACTTGAACATAAAGTTGCAAGTCAGGGATCAACACATCGAACTTTTATTATCCGACATGCAAATTATTGAAAAAAATTGGTACAAGTGATTGTCGAAAACTAATACATTTTTCTAATCCTGTAAAAAACAGTTCATGCAAATCTGTTAAATATGCTGGTAAACTCGAAGCCCTTCGACAAAAAATGTCAAGCCTATTCGCTAAGTTTTGAGAACCCCGTTGTGAATGATGCACCTGGAATGTTTCAAATGGAGATAATTGACCTCCAACGAGCAAAATAAGAAAGACACAGCTCTTGTCAGATATTTTCTCTCTTCAGAAGTACATATCTGTGTGAACAATTCTTATCAAGAGTGAAAACAGTAAAATATAATTGTTGATCTTCGTTATCTACTTGCGAAATTTGATCACCGATTGTGAAATCAATAAGCGTCGAGTATTGGAAAGAAGCTAACAATTCAAGTCCTGTTACATAAAAAGAAAAAGAAAATAAGCACACACAAAAAGATTGTTCAAACGCAATAATATCGTGTTTAGTTTTTCTCCAAAAAGAATTAGCCATTCTGCAAAACAAAATGCCATTCTGAAAAATGTATTTTACTTTGGTTATGTTGAAAATGTATAAAAAATATGTACCGAATATTTCTTGGCCCGCCAGTAAGTGATCATTCTGAAAATTGGCCCGTGACTTGAAAAGGTTGGGCAGGCCTGCTCTAGGTCGTACCGCGGCGGTCGTCGGTACCGAACATTGTTGATGACGGATAATTTTGAGCGCAGTTTAACCATCACCAGATAGTGGTCAGAGTCGATGTTAGCGCCACGATATGTTCTGACGTCGATAATTTCGGAGAAGTGCCGCCCATCAATTAGAACGTGGTCGATTTGTGATTCTGTCTGCAGTGGTGATCTCCAGGTGTACCGATATGGGAGGCTGTGTTGGAAGTAGGTGCTGCGAATGACCATATTCTTGGAGGTGGCGAAATCAATTAGTCGTAGGCCGTTTTCGTTCGTCAGCCGGTGAGCGCTGACCTACTCAACAGTTGGTCTAAACTCCTCCTCTTGGCCAACCTGAGTGTTCAAATCTCCTATGATGATTTTGACGTCGTGGTTTGGGCAGCTGTCGTACTCACGTTCCAGCTGCGGGTAGAATGCTCCTTATCATCACCAGTGCTCCCGGAGTGTGGGCTATGGACCTTGATTACGCTGAAGTTGAAGAACCGACCTTTGATCCTCAACCTGCACATTCTCCCATTGACCGGCCACCACCCGATCACGCGCTTTTGCATATCGCCCATCACTATGAAAGCTGTTACCAGCTCATGTGTTGCCGCAGCTCTGGTAGATGGTATGATTACCTCTAAACGTTCGCACCAATGATCCCTTCCAACAAACCTCCTTCAGCTCTACGATGCGGAATCCACGGTCCTTGATTACATCGGCGAGTATGCGTGTGCTCCCGATGAAGTCGAGAGATTTGCAGTTGCACGAACCGAGTTTCCAATCGCTAGTCCCTTTTCGTCGCAGTGGTTTTCGCCGGTGAATCCAGTCCATGCTCTCTGGTTGATTGTTCGTTGCGTATGTTTTTTAAAGGCTGGCTTAGAGGGCCTGACATCAAACCCCCTAAATTTCCGGAGGACCATTCCTCCTTATTTCCGGTGGACCATGGTGCACCGTTTCACTTAGAGTCCCTCGCTGGCATTCGGACGATGATCAGCCGCCCCTAACATGGAGAACAGACGCTGTTATGAGCCGATCCTGACATGGAGAACAGACGCTCAGTAAGATTTGCACCTCCGGAGAGGAGCAAACCCACGCTTCCCTGTCAGCATACGACCACAGTTCTCACCGGGGTTGGTTACCCGATCTTCCCTAAGGTTACTCGTATCCCGGCCAGCACCACGAGGAGGTAGGGATAGGAGTTGGCTAAGGACCGCGAGATGGGGTCTTTTTTATTCCTTCAGGTACGCGAAGTACCAATGTTACGCTTTACCCAGCATTTACGTGATTACGAATTAAACTATTCAGGACATCTGCGTAGCAAAACTCGCAAAACTTGTCAAACCGTTCGACATCTAGTAAGGCAAGTATCGCCACAGAATGCTCCTCCACTTAGCCCATCAGAGTGCTCTTCAAAGTTGGCAAATGAATTGGTCACACAATGGTCTTGGACGGTAGCTATTCTCTATAGTTCCAATTGTCCACGCGGGGGAGGGGTATCTAAAACTGACCAAAACCTGTCCACGTGGTATATGAACAGCCCCACGGAATAAATCTTGCCTATAGCAACTTCTAGAGCCAACACAACGCCGTCGTAGATA
Source organism: Armigeres subalbatus (assembly GCF_024139115.2). Lineage (NCBI taxonomy): Eukaryota > Metazoa > Arthropoda > Insecta > Diptera > Culicidae > Armigeres > Armigeres subalbatus. The sequence continues at coordinate 281,040,213 of NC_085141.1, forward strand.
GAATTCCAAGATCTGTATGGCAGACTTCAATGCGGAGATTGAATCAGACAACTTGAACCATGAGCAATTTATGGGACACCATGGTCTCGGAGAAATGAGCAAAAATGGGAAGCTGTTCACAGAATACTATGGTGATTGAAGAATCGCTCTTCCCCAATCGACCGGTTCAAAAGGTCACGTGAGTCTCCCGTGTGGGATTTACAGAAAATCAAATCGACCACATCTGCGCCAGCTGAAAATAGAAACGGAGCCTTTTCGATTGACGGAATGAACTAAGTGCTGCTTTTGCGTCTGATCAATATCTCCTCATCAAGAATGCCATCATCACCGCCAGCGAGAATAATCTGGACGAGAGAAAACAGAGAAAACAATGGATCACCGATGAGACCTTGAAGAAAATAGAGGAGCAAAGAGACGCCAGAAACGCGAAAGAGTGAGCAAAAACCAGAGAAGGTAGAGTCTTAGCCAATCAATAATACTCGGCTCTGGTGTGTCGACAGGACAAGCGTGCGTTGGCGGACTTTCTCACCGACAAAAGAGAGATAGCCACAGAAACCGGGGACATTCGCCTCCTCTGCGATATCTCACGACGCTAAACCAGGGCGAAGATGAATACAACAATTCCTGTGAAAGGTACGACTACTGGTCAGCTACTGCCCGACGCAACTGATCAGCTGAAATGCTGGTTCGACCATCTCGAACAACTTTTTCAAGTGCCAGCCAGGCCACCACCACCTCGGTATGATATAGAAGTTTCGTCACAGGTAGAGATTCAAACAGTCATCCAAAGCATGAAATTGAACTAAACCGCAGGGGGTTTAGCCCGTTTCGGAGTGCTTATTTGTGATCAATTGCGCGATAGTATTTATTAGTGATCATATTAATGTTTAAAAGCTGAAGGTCACATTACTCATCAGTGTGAATCCGAGCCCAACGATACATACCCATTAACAAATGTTCCTACCTGTGATTTTTGTGGAGACGCAGAAGTAAACATGGTCTCCTAATAGCAATAAATATTCTACTAATTTTCCTTCCTTTTTCCTAACTGACTTTAAGGACGTGGCCAGCGCCGTTATTGATCTTTGTATTTGTTGAGTTACTGAAACTTACATAGTGAGAATGATTGACTAATCCCAGTCAGCCAGTGTGATGTGTTCCATCGATCCAACAATTAGTTGATGCATATTCCACCTCTCTGGCTTCAGAGAGTGAGACACTCATGTAATTATATTCACGAATTACGGCAAATGCTGGAGATTCACCTTAAGCAAAGGCTAAAAGAAGTAAGAGACGAAATGGTGATAAAACAATGACAGATCATTTGATCAGCATAGACAAACAACTCGCCACAATATAAATTGTTTGTCAGACTCCGAAAAACTATGTGAATGTTATAAATTTGAAAATTATTTTATGTTGCATGTCGGCATGGAAAGCAATTCCAGTAAACAGTTAAAGTATTTTTGATCGAATACTATTCATAACATTTTTCGATCACATAAAAATTATACTCATCCAGTTCCAATGTTTATAACGATTCCAATAAAATTCCGTAATAGTTGGAGAAGGAATCCCTTAAGTATTTATCTGATTCTAGTTTCCATGTGAATCTGACATATAGTTAGGCAAGCACGATTTAAAAAAAATCAAGTTCCTGGAAAAAAATATTGATTATAGACACAGGAGTGACTCAATTTTTAAGTGTATTTAAGTATTAATATATTTGAATAAACTACAAATAATCAGTTGAATTAAGCACTAATAATAAATATATTGAACTACTTAAAAAAATTCCTATTGTGATTTGTGACCAATGATAACAGATCATTCGTTTTACTTAAAAACCCTATGAAACAATTTAAAATCTGAAGCTCAAAATGACAGAATTAAACTAAGGGACGCATAATTTGACTGCAAACTACATAGATCATGTATTCATTCAACCATTCCGGACTCCAACATCGTGCTCAAACATTTCGTCCCGGTCCCAGTCCGGTTTGCCGTGTATCCGTCCAAAGTACACCGAGTAGTAACCGGCAGTCTTCCCGTTTAGCTAGAAAAGCATGAAACTTTCGATTTCGGTGTCGGGCATCAGCTCCCGCAGCAGTTCCACACCTTCCAGCGTGATCCGATGACAGCTGGCAATTTCCATCCGAGCCAACTTGGGAAACTTTTCCGCCACCAGCGGTAGGATCGTGTCGTCAAGCTGCGATGATATATAGGAAAAGAATCCAGGGGTCAGTTTGACTCTCGTCTAGTTTACTTGTCGCAGGATGGAGCTCACTTTGTCGCAGCGGTACAGTGAAAAACGCCGGATCGAGTTGGCGGGAATCAGCTCGAACAGGTTTTGGGGCACGTCTAGGTAGCCAAGCTTTAGCTCACTTAGTCGAGTTAAACGGTCCAAAAAACTGAAAGCGTCTTCAGTGAGCTATAAAATGATTCAATTGAGATTATAAGGCGGGTAACGAAGTGGCAGCTGCACTTACATTCGGGCAAAACTCCAGAACCAAATATCGTAACGAGTTGATATTACAGCTGATATATTTAAGGCATTCGTCATCAATATCTGATTCAATAGCTTCCATAATTTCGAGATTAGGTGCAATGTCTTTGAGCAAACGGAAGAATCCCTGAGTATCATCGATTAGCACCGAGTGGAGATATAATTCATGCAGAGAAGGAATGGGACCACATCCTTGCCAAATGTTGCAACGAATCCAGCCTTCGACTTTTAAACACTGAAATGTATGAAATTGATCACAAATATGCATACAACTAAATACAATTAAAACGTTACCTTCAATTTCTTCAAATGACATAAATTTCGAAACGCATTCGCTCCAAGGTTGTCCCCCTTCAAGAACAAAGTCATCAAATTGGGACAGCTCTCGATAATGGCTGCCAGCACCTCTTCACTAACGTTGCATCGGAGAGTGATTCTTTTCAACTTCGGCATTTGTCTGAAATATTTACAGACAGCATGGACGGCGTGGGGCACATCAAACTGCTGATCATCACAGTAAAAGTCCAATATCTCCAACTGCGGGAAGCGCAGCTCACAAAAAGGCAAGAAGAAATCATCCCGCTTGAAGAACACGGCCAGCTCACGGAGCTGATGACTAAAGTGTCTGTACACGGAAAGAGCTCGCTTCGAGTCACAATCCATGTCCAAACTGGTGATGTTGGGTGTCATGGTACGGAAATCGATCTCGTCCAGCTGGAGGCCCCCATCGTTTTCCAGGTAGAGGTGTTTTAGCTTGCGCAGAACCGGAAACGGATCGACGGGCTCTCGGTTGCCAAGTTCCGGACATATTCGGGAGACTATGTATAGACTTTCCAAGTGTGGGACCTGTTTGATAAAACACGATTATGAAATTATCGTGCGAAAATAATCCAAAGGCACAAATCGATAAAAACTAGAATTATAGCGATGTCTCTGTTATTCCAGTTGGTAGCTTGTAATGTTGTAAATACAATACTGTAGTCACGATAATAATCAGACAAGGCACATAAATTCATATACTCTCCTTATCAACATAAATATTTAGCGTCCCAAAACCATTCAATAGTAAAAATATGAGAAACAAATTTAAACAAAATCTTATTGTGATTTTGGTTGCTATTTGTTACGAAATCAAGTATAAAAGTTTTAATAATATTTTCCGTCTTTGCATGTCAAAAAGACTGAATACTCGGCATAATGACAACTGACTTGAAAGAAAATCCTTCTTCAGTTAATTAAAGGTATATGAAATTTACTATTTTTCCAAATGTACACCTTCATTTGATCTTATTTCTATCACAAACTTCATAATTTTACGAAAAGGAATCATTTATGTCGTACAAATTTAAGATTCGATTCTGGATGATGTGTCAATCAAGACAACATTCAAATAATCCTATAAGAATCATTTGAACTGGATTCCATCTACTCGCTTACCTGCACAAGCATTTGCCTTAAGTCGTGCACCATTATAAAATAATTTGGGCAAATTTTCAAACACACTATCGACTCTTTAAACTTGTCAAGCACCGCCAGCAACACTTCCAATTCCAGCTGATCGCTTCGATAATAGAACCCGACATTCCTGTATGTCCGGGTACTCTGCACTAGGTACTGCCTATACTGGTGCTGCACTCCGTCACGAAAGTCCACCCGTAGCATTATTCGGTTGAGAAATCGTCCACTGAACGCAGCCTGTGCCCAAGTGCTGCACACCAGGGAAGCATTTTTCAGATCCTGCAGCGGAAGGTGTGTGAATATGCACGGCAAAAGCTGCAAAAAGAAGGTAGCAATGAAGGCACACTCTGAAAGAGTGACTCGAAATTGTTTGAATTCAAAGTTTTACTTCTTCCGGAAGGTCACTGATTTCGGTTGTTTCCATGAGAATGCTCAAACGACTTGGGGGTTTGTGAAGCTTCGGAAATGTTGCGTTTTCGATACGAAGGCAGCAGCTGAAACTATTAATGGCAGAGCAGCGAAAAATAACAATCGATAAACGCGACGAAACCAAAACAAAACGAAATTTGACAATACGTCCCGAGTGGTAGGATGCCAATTGGATATAATATTTTCACCGCTAATGTGGTGAGTTTGTATATCTGCGTTTCTATGCGATTGAGGCGTATCGTATTTTTTAAAAGTTTGTTGAACAAGGATAGTGAGGATAGTCTTTGAATTTTTGCGTACAGTAGTTTATGAATCCAAAAATAGGTTCCAAAACGTTAACACTTTTTTGCTTAAGTCAAGTTTTAAAATGTGCCACTTGCTAGCGTTTGCTTCTCCTGTGTGCAACAGTAAACTAGTTTTCAACCAGGTAATTTTGCCAGGTAATCACCATTATTCTGCCTTCCAATATAGCTTTTTTGCCAACGATGCATTCATGGTTAATTCCTATTGGAATGTACCGAAAATAAAATCACTGGGGTTGGCTTATAAATCACTCAAAGTGTTTTCGTTGCTGCTACAGTTTTACCTCCAACTTTTATTTTCAACATCTTGCTAAGTAACTTTTAGATGAAACTGTCCAAAATCCAAATAATTTTTACCTCGCATTTTCAGAGGCACCAATATCAAAAAAGAAGCAACGAATAAATGTCCCTGCTGTTGGGGGCAGTGCTGGGAACCTGCTTCATAGTGCTGGGAAAGATGCGCCAACGCGTGATTGGGTGGCAGCCAATCAACGCAAGGATGTGCAAGCTGAGGATTAAAGGCCGTTTCTTCTCCGACATCACGAACGTCCGCACTTACCGCAGTGCGAATATTGAATCCGACCACTACCTCGTTGCAGTATGCCTGCGCTCAAAACTCTCGACGGTGTACAACACGCGTCGAAGTCGGACGCCGCGGCTTAACATTGGGCGGCTACAAGACGCTAGACTAGCCCAAGAATACGCGCAGCAGCTGGAAGTGGCACTCCCAACGGAGGAGCAGTTAGCCGCAGCGTCTCTTGAAGATGGCTGGAATGGAATGGAATGGCCGTGGAATCTCAACCGCAAATGACGCGCTGTTGCTTCTGCCACGACCGCCACACACACCACCGAACGCCAATGCCATCGAGCCGTTGTTTCTAGACCACTACCAGACGGTCCACGCTCCAGCGGAGCGGTTGGCTCGCCGGGAAATCTCGAACGAAAATGACGCGCGCGCGTACGACACGACTCTTTTTATGCACAGGGAAAAGGAAGCGGTGGAACAAAACGTGCGTACGTTACAGCAATCTGATGTCCGTGTTAGGGATGCATGAACGGAATTGGCTAGTTCTGAAATTTTTACCAGACGTGAAAGAACTAAAATTTTCAATAGCTAGTTGTCAATAATTTTAAAACAATTAGCGAATTTGGTGGAAAGTTTCCGAATCTTTTCATAAGAAAATCTCGAAAATCCAACGAAAGATAAAGTCGCTTTTAACGTTGGAAATCTTACATGATTTCGTGATGGTCCCCAATTTGAAAATTTTAATTTGACACCCTCTATCCGAGGCTTCCCTTTAGGCGTAGTTCACGTCAAAATGGAGGGTCATGAGTCCCATCGAAGGGAAAGTGGTTACCTCCAATACATTTTTCAAATCAATAGCTTCCACATAATGACCAGTCAACATTTTGGTACCTATAACTCTTGATATAGGTTATTATATAAGAACCAACTTAATCGTATATAATGCAAAGAATGGCAATATACGTACCAATGTGGAGGCGATATAGGTACATATGAGTTTTATTTCACGATTTTTCCCGACATCATACGAGCAGTATTACGATTAAACATTAAAATGAAAAAAAAAAAAACTTTCGAGCACCAAGTCTCGAACATGCGATCTTTGAATCTGCAGGTGGATACTCTACCACGGTATCATACTGCACATCTTGAAGTTAGTCGGATTTTTGTCCAACATAAGCTACACAATTTATAGCTTTACAACTGCTTGAAACTTCTGCAAGCCACTTGGACTGAAGTGATTTCGATTGTATTAAGATTCACGTAGACATTCATTCGCACTGATATAGGATATTACAAGGAATATAAGTCATTATGAGTGTTTATTTAAACAATTACGATTGATTTTCACTATGGTAAAATTTATCGTATATGATACGTTCAATACAACATTTGTCGACAATAAACTGATAAAGTTTGGTTTGCAGTGCGATTTGGATTTTTAATGGACGCAAATGCGACTTTATTTGCTGTTTGTTATACGATATGTGGCTTACTGGGTGTATATTGATTGTTGCATCGAAAAATGTGGATATAGTTGTTTATATCTTTAAAATTGCTGTTTCAACGCTGATTCACTGCCCAGTTCAATGGAACATGATTGTTGTTTCAATCCTGCACCGCACGATTGAAACAAAAAGAATATCGTTCTTATGACAACCATTCCGTAATATGGAAAAACTGTATAAACTGAATTAATGATTTCGTGTGTGTTACTTCTACGTGAAGTTAAACGATTTACAATGATATGGAAATGCTAATATCATCTTCCAAACTTGGACGTACATGTTCATGATAGCATTAGAGGCGAAAGTATAGAATTGATAGTTCCGTTAGGATACGGCAGGCATGAAGAATGTTTTTATAGAAGTCGATTTGAAAGCGAGCGGAGGGCAATATTTGTGATGGCACATATCGCACGACCTTCCTGACTTCCTGACTGAATTTGCCCTATAGTAGACCCCCTGGGGGTCCATAATAGGAAATTGCTTTCCTATAGTCGACACTTCATTCGATTTCGTTCCATTTCGTGACGTTCTTCTTCCCTATTATGGACCCCCCAAAATATTCCTATAATCGACATTCTCGTGTTTATTTTTTATAGAATTGTTAAAAATCATCTAATTTTACCTTCCATAGCATTTCCAATGAATGTAATCAAATCATAGGACTGTAAGGTAGGTTCTCCCGATGGAATTTCATAGCAAAATGTTTACATTGTGCTGTAATAATGCAAAAATGGCTGGGAGGGTCTACTATTGTTTGGGGGTCCACTATTGGGCATTTTACCCTACAAGAAGTAAGCATGGAGCAGAGGTATGGTGGATGCCTCGCACTCACATGCAAATAGTTCGATTCTATTTCTGTCACATATTTCTCTACATAGACTAGATAATTAGTATTTATTGTACTAAGTATAATTGATCTACATTTGATTGACGGCAAATAAATAAAAAGCTCAAAATAATTTTCTTAACATAATAGAATTTTGATCAATTTAAAGCGTGTAGCCAGGGATTGAATTCGAAAGAGAATGAAATAGTCTCTCACCTATCATCTCTGTATACTAGGGTGGCTCAAATTAGTATGGGAAAAACTTTGTTCAATTTTTTTGATGGGCCGCCCTATTATTCGGTTCTATTTGATGCCCTGATGCTCTGGACAAAATTTCAGCCAAATCGGTCAACGTTTGGGCGGTGCTAAACTCGTTGGAAATTTATATGGAAAAATGTATGCAGAAACATCCAAAAACAGTAAATTGCAGCTGGACTACACAACTTACTATGAAGAACTATGATACTCATTCAGATCTTGGAGAATTTAATGCAGAATTTTATGCAGAAAACCGCGAGAAGATTCGAATTTGCCCGGCTAAGTTATTAGCATTTCTGTGCAGTTGGGTTTGGGCAAATTTCGTTTCTTTTACCTTTGAAAAGAAATAAATTCACCCCTACAACACTCCAGTAAAATGCTAATATCTTTGCGAAATAAACTCTAATCTTCTCGCGGTTTTCAGCATAACATTCTGTATTTTATTTAACAAGAACTGAATGAGTATCATGGTTCTTGATCGTGAATTGTGCCGTCCAACTGCAAATCACTGTTTTCGGATGTTTCTGCATACATTTTTCCATATAAACTTCCAACGAGTTTAGCACTGCCCAAACGTTGACCGATTTGGCTGAAATTTTGTCCAGAGCATCAGGGCATCAAATAGAACCGAATTAGAGGGCGGCCCATCAACAAATTTGAAAAAGTGTTTTTTGAGCCACCCTACTGTATACATATACGATATGGTGCATACCGTGAGAGACTTTTTTTCTCAAGCTGTCATGATAAAGCACTGATTCAGAGGCATATACCCCATGATAAATTTCTTTTAAAAAACTCCAAACGCGGGGAGTACTGGTTCGGATTATGCATTTATATTCCCAATACAGTTGAAAACCGGAATTGAGGGAGAGTGAAGTTGGATTTTTTTTCACAATCTGTACGTTAAACCTAACTTCGGAAGTGGTGCGCTGTTTTCATATCGCGAAGCGCTATTCAGCGCACCACTTTCGAAGTTAGGTTTAACGTACAGATTGTGAGAAAAATCCAACTTCGCTAGCCCCCAATTTCGGGTTTCAACTGGATTGAGTATACATGTTTCACACAACTGTGCGGTTCCCAATACAAAATGAGCGAAAACCATCATTTCTCTTTGGGGGCTGCTTACACTAATCTGTTTTTTTGACTGGTTTACAAGTTTGATAATTTTCTTATCATAGCTTGATATGATTCGGAACAGTTTTTGCCTTTGTGTTATCGTTGCTCGTTATTTAATAAGAGTGATTTCAGCAATCCCTGCTTGAAGCTATTTACCGCTATTTACATCCTTATTCTTATTGCGACTCTTTTGATCCACATCCGATAGTTGACCGATAGGAACTATTTAAATGCTCGATTGCATTTGATTCAAGAATAAAAATTGTCAAAAAAACAACATTGTTAAGTGGTAAAAAAAAAGTTCTCAATGTTTGCCGAATGCATCACCGACTATGTTTATGCCAGAGAAATAAAAAAATTGGTAAAAATTATTTGGCGAACTGTATAGAACATTCACATTGACTTTAAACATTTGTTTTTTCAAGTACTTATGCTTAAATCTCGCTTAACTTTTCAAAGGACCAAAGTAACATTTTTTCATGAATTAATTTGAATAGCGCAATCAACAGAACAACATGGAAGCTATTGATTGCAGTATTCAAATTAATTCATGAAAAAAATGTTACTTAGGTCCTCTTCAAAAGTTAAGCTAGAAATGTGATATTTCTGTATTGAGCAGCAATCACACTATTAAAGGCGAACTTTTCAGGATTCAGTTTTATTCAACCTCGAGTTTTCAAGGGCATCACTTTCATTTCAACAATGAAGCAACGATCAGCTGTGACACAGCAAAGCTAAAATAAAAAGATGACATTTATTCTATTATTATTATTTATTCAGACTAAGGCCGAAGTGGCCTGTGCGGTATATGAGAGTTTTCTCCATTCGGCTAGGTCCATGGCTACACGTTGCCAACCACGCAGTCTACGGAAAGTCTGCAAGTCATCTTCCACCTGATCGATCCACCTTGCCCGCTGCAGTCACCAGTGAACCCAAGTACACAAATTCTTCTACCTCCTCGATTTCGTCACCACCGATGCCAACTCGCGGTGGGTGGCTCACATTTTCTTCTCTTGAACCTCTTCCTATCATGTACTTCGTCTTCGACGTGTTGATGACTAGTCCGATCCGCTTGGCTTCCCTCTTCAGTCTGATGCAGGCTTCCTCCATCTTCTCAAAGTTACGTGCCATAATATCTATGTCGTCGGCGAAGCCAAATAGCTGGACGGACTTATTGAAAATTGTACCACTCGTGTTAATCCCTGCTTCCAAAGCGATGTTGAATAGCAGACACGAAAGACCATCACCTTGCCGTAACCCTCTGCGCGTTTCGAAGGGACTCGAGAATGCCCCTGAAACTCGTACTACGCACATCACCCGATCCATCGTCGCTTTGATCAACCGTGTCAGTTTATCCGGAAAACCGTGTTCGTGCAGCTGCAGCCATAGCTGGTCCCGATCGATTGTATCATATGCGACTTTGAAGTCGATGAATAGATGATGTGTGGGCACGTTGTATTAGCGGCATTTCTGCAGTACTTGGCGAATGGCGAACACCTGGTCCGTGGTGGAGTGTTCGCCCATAAAACCCGCCTGGTACTGCCCCACGAACTCCCTTGCAGTTGGTGCTAGTCGACGGCATGAAATTTGGGAGAGTACCTTGTAGGCGGCGTTCAGCAATGTGATTGCGCGGTAGTTGCTACAATCCAGCTTATCGCCTTTTTTGTAGATGGGACACACGACACCTTCCATCCACTCCTGCGGCAAAACTTCCTCCTCCCAAATCTTGGTAATGACCCAGTGCAGCGCTCTAGCCTGTGCCTCACCACCGTGTTTAAATAGCACTCCTGGTAGTTGGTCAACCCCAGGGGCTATGTTGTTCTTCAGCCGGCCAATCTCCTCCTGGATTTCCTGGAGATTCGGAGCCGGTAAGATTATGTCCTGCGCGCGTTCTCCCAGGTCCATCACCATACCACCATCTTCGTCTGCCACATCACCATTCAGGTGTTCTTTATAGTGCTGCCGCCACCTTTGGATAACCTCACGCTCGTTCATAAGAAGGTTCCCGTTTATGTCCTTACACATATCAGGCTGTGGCACGTGGCCCTTACGTGAACGGTTTAACTTCTCATAGAACTTTCGTGTGTTATTAGCACGGTACAGTTGCTCCGTCTCTTCACGGTCTCGATCTTCCTGCTGGCGCTTTTTCCTCCGAAAAATCGAGTTTTTTCTGTACCGCGCTATTTTATAACGTGCCTCGTTTACCCTCGTGCGGTGTTGCAGCAGTCTTGCCCATGCTGCATTCTTCTCTTGCACTAACTGCTCACATTCGCCTTCATACCAGTCGTTTCTCTGATCCCGGGGCACCATGCCAAGTGCAGCAATTGCGGTGCTTCCAATGGCGGATCGAATATCTCTCCAGCCATCTTCAAGAGACGCTGCGCCTAACTGCTCTTCCGTTGGGAGTGCCACTTCCAGCTGCTGCGCGTATTCTTGGGCTAGTCTAGCGTCTTGTAGCCGCCCAATGTTAAGCCGCGGCGTCCGACTTCGACGCGTGTTGTACACGCGTACACCGTCCAGCGTCCGTAGCAACGAATCATCGGACAGCGCTCGTGGTACAATTAAAATCATTCAGTCCTCGAAGACGAGCCAGCCTAGGACTGAAAGTCTCCTTAATAAAGACAAAAAAAAACCATTGGGTCCTTTATTAGGACCTGTTAGGACCACCACCAGAAGAGATTTTTTTACCGTAAATGTCCATCAAAATAAAAATTCATCCATCGGAAGTGGTTGCTGCTGTCGTCAGTAGAAACATCGCTGGGACCGCTACCCACGCCATAATTGCCGCTTTTAATTTGTATAGAGATAATTCGTCTAAAAAACTATCTTCCGATCAAATTGGGGATCATGAAAGGACTCGACATACGCGTCTTGATGCATCTGACAACTACTGACAGCAACCAAATGATCAACGGAATCTGAAGAACAAAATTCACTTTCTACCGCCAAATGGCTGCAGCAGCTACCACGGCTATTACATTTTCAATAGCAGCCTTCGCCGACGGCCATCTTTGATGTCGTAGGGATAGCTAATGAGGAAATCATAGCAATTCAATTTTATTTCACCGATTTTCCGAGAAAGAACCGATTTTCGCTTCTTGAAACCTTGTTGAGAATTCACAACATTGCGAGAGATTTTCCCTTTCAATCATTAACTGAGCGACTCGCGCTCGGGAAAGCAGCTTTTTCATATCCAATAAAGTAGATTCATCAGAAAATGTGTGTTTTATTTTAAGTTACTTATGCGTCTTTACAATTAATATCAGCAATCAAGTTTAACTTTCTAACGTTGAATGGCTACGTTCTACTGCAGCAACCCCTGCCGACGGGCATCACTGATGCTGTTGAGAACGATTACAACGCAATCGTTGCCATTTGAGTGTATGTCTCTTTAAAGAAAATACAGTTAAAACCAATCTTTATTTTATTTTTTTTATTTTTATTTATTAACAAACTCCATATAGTAACACAAATAATCACCTACTGATTCTCAAAGCTAGTAGCTCAATGCTACTATGCAACATCTAAACCAATGACCTTATACACTAAATAAATTATTCAAATTTCTTTTAAAAGTAGAAAAACTTCTTTCACTCCTTTGATTTTGAGGTAGATCATTCCAAATTTGTATGGCTCGTAAACGATAAGATTGTTTTAAACTATTTGAAAGGCATCTAGGAACGATGAGTAATGAACTTCTTGAAGAGCGCGCATGTCTGAAGAAATCTCGAAGGTAAATTGAGGGTCGTTTATAATTTTGAATGTTTGGATACAGATTCTAAGCTTTAAATGACTTGTAAAATCACATCCAAGTATTGCCTTTTATAATTAGATATATGGTCGAACTTTTTCAGATTAAATGCATAGGGGAACTGTTCCGATCTCCATCTCACTGTACATATATCCATCTCATCGCTAAACAAAGAAATACGGGACCAAATTCGTCGCTTCTTTTTGTCAACATGCGTGCTCACTGCTGAAAAAATCACAAAAATAATAAACAAACCAAATTCCTTTCCATTGCTTTGTTTTTTATGGGATGGAAATAGGAGCTATGAGATGAACTAGCAAACCGTTCCCCTATCTGGTGATTGCATTGAACACCTGGTTAAGTTTTCTTGAATTTTTCTTAGTTACAAGGCCAAACAAAATATCTCCATAATCAAACAATGGAACTAAGAGCGACCTAACCAATTGAACCCGGATATGTTGGGGAGTACAATGTCTCAGTAAGACAAGCGAATGTAAGGCATTATAAATTTTACTGCAAACGGCATTAACCTGGGATGTCCAGTTTAAGTTAGAATCCATCATTAACCCAAGATTTCTGACTACATTAGAATATTCAATGATATCGTTACCTACTCTTATTGATGGTACATTAACAAGAACGGCACGTTTAGTATGAAAAATAATCGTTTGAGTTTTTCCTCCGTTTAGTATCAGTCCGTTATTCTCGCACCATAGCAAGATACTCTGAATGTCAGAATTAATTCGATTTACCATTTCAGATATTGTATCAGGCACTCCTGATATGTATAATTGACAGTCGTCTGCATAAAGATGAAATCTACAATATGACAGATTTAAAGGTAGATCATTGATGTACATCGAGAAAAGTAACGGTCCAAGAATTGAACCTTGTGGCACCCCACGTAGGACAGAAATCAGTTCGGATTGTTGGTTGTTGAAATCAACGTATTGCATTCGGTCGGATAGATACGACTTAATCAATTTTATGGAAAATTGATCTATGTAGAAATTATACTTCAACTTGTTACACAACTGTCTATGATCAATAGAATCGAATGCTTTACTGAAATCCAGAAGAGCCAATAAAGTGACCATTTTGTTGTCTAATGCTTCTCTAATGTCGTTTTCAATTTTAATAAGAGCAGTCACAGTGCTGCACGATTTCCGATATCCAGACTGGAGAGTACATAAAAGTTCGTTGTGTGTCAAATACTCATTTAGTTGCTTAGAGAGTAATGATTCGAATATTTTTGATAGTGCGCAAAGAATACTTATTGGACGATAGTCTTTTTCAGTAACAGGGTGATCAGTCTTACCTATTGGAACTACTGCTGCGATTTTCCAATCAAGAGGGAAATCTGAGGAAGTGATACAATAATTAAAGATGTTTTCAATGTATTTGAGAGTAACACTTAAGGACATTTTTAAAACATTGAGCGGAATTAAATCGTTACCAACAGCATCACACGAAGCAGTAACGAACTCAGAGAGTATTTCATTATTTGTAACACACCTAAATGAGAAATTCGGATGTGTTCCAACATCATCATTTTGATTGAAGCTAAGTGGTGTGTAGTGAGCAACAAAGAATGAGTTGAGGGTATCTGCATTAACATCCCCTCCACCCATATTATTATTTGTTTGTTTTAAGCCTAATCGTTTAATGTTTTTCCAAAGTTGCTTAGCAGGAAGGTCAGCGCTTAGTTGGGAGAAGAAATATTCTTGTTTCGTACGTTTGACCTCTCGATTTGTTAAGTTGCGAAGACAGGTGAAATTTCTCCATTTACTCTCACTCTCTCTATCGTGTTTCCAACATTCATAAGCTTTGGACCGATTTTTAATCAATCGATGGATACGAGTGTTGATCCAAGGAGTGCTTGGATCTTTGACCGTTTTTTTCCTGAGCGGGGCATGCTTAAGGGTGGTATGGACTTCTAAAGTACTGTGCAAATAGATAGGACAAGTAGTGGTCAAGGAATGATTTTGCTGTTGACGTTCCTTGAACAGTACGGAGCTGGCAAGGAAAAGGAACAATTAGGCAATAGCAGGCGTATTGCAGTGAAGAAAACACATACTGACGTCTTCCCTTGCGAAATAATGCACTGGTGCATTATTCCGCAAGTAAAGTGACGTTTTGTGAAGTTTTCTTCATTGCTTTTATTTACTTTTTTTCGATTAATTTTAGATGCACTGTTTTTTTTTCGGTTGTGGTGTACCGATATTGAAGGCCATGTTTGTAAAAAGATGCTGCCAAGGACCAAGACCAGGACTCCCAGGACCAGGAGTCGGTGGAATTAATTGGGCCGTTATTGTTCGTCAATTGAAAGGCACTGAATAACTTTCAAATAAGTTGATCTAAACTATTCCACCTGGCCAACCTGAGCGTTTCTATAAACCCCAAGAAGATTCTGATGGCGTAATTCGAACAGCTGTAGTACTCGCGTTTGGAACTTCTTCCATGGAACTTCATCGTCATCAGTGCTTTCACAGTGTATCTGCACCTCAGTAAATCGCTGCTCATGTCCGATGTCACAGTACTGGTTAACGGTTTCAGCTTTGATTCCTTTCCAGATACTTCCTGCCGTACTACAACGTCGATAGTTTTGCTAACAATCCCTCCCAGGCCCTCGGACGATGTTCAGCCGCCCCTAACAAGAGGCTCGACCGCACCTTCTTGAACAGATGTCCGATCAGATTGTCAACTCCGGAAAGAAATTAATCTCCCTTCCCTATCAGCAAACGAACAAAGCTCATACCAGGGTTGGTTAGCCAATCGATCGGCATCTCAAGGATAGAGAAATAACAGTTGCTTAGCACGAGGCTAAAGAACACAATAAAGTGAGAAACGCAATGGAGTGCGACAACGAAAGGATGCGGCTGCTGTCACTTTCAAATACACGGCAGCATATGGAACGGCACGCAATGGTGCGGAACGGCAGATGCGAAATGTAAAGTACTAAAACCGTGATTTAAAAAAAATCAAGAAATGCGGCAGCGTTATTGCGGAAAGAAGCATAAGAAGGGCCACTGGATTAAACTGGGTCGCTGGAAATGAATTAAACTATTTATGGAAATTGAGATAACCTTGAAGAAACATTAAAGATTAAATTAATTATAAAATCTTCGTTCTACTCGGCTTTGCCCTACAATTCAATCCAATATCAAGAGAACATCCCTTATTCTTTCAAATTAAGTCCCTAGTATTTCAAATTGAAATTCCTTGAGTTGCCAATGGAAAATCCACTGAGTTTCAAAAGCACATTTCAAAGAATTTGAAAGGGAAATTTATCTGATTCCAAAATTAAAAAAAAAAAACAAGTTTCCAACTCTCTTGTATTTTCGAAGTAAAATACCACTGCATGGCCAAGAAAATTGCATGGAAAATTTTCTTTAGTTTTGCTGGATAATTATTCGGAATTTGCAAGGGACTTTCTCTAATTTTTAACGGAAAATTCCTTTGAATTTCCAAACCAAATACCAAGAGAATTCCTCTCAAATATCAACGGAAAACCTACTGAAACTCCGAAGAAAATTCCTCTGAAAGGTTAAATGAAAACTCAAAATTCGAAAAGTCAATTTCCAAAAAAAAAGTAATTCCACTAGAAATTCCTTTGGAAGATCCTCCAGGAATTCCTTCAGAAAGTTCATCCAGGAGCTTTTTCAAAGATCCTCCAGGAGTTCCTTGGGGAATTTCTCCAGAAATACCATCGGACCTTCTTCCGAGGATTTCTTCGGAAGTTCCTCCAGCAATTCCTTCGAAAAATCCTCACGGATTTCCTTCAAAAGTTCCACCAGAAATTTTTCAGGAAGTTCCATTAGGGATTCCTCAGGAAGTTTGTCTAGGAATTTCTTTGGAAGTTCCTCCAAACAGTTTTTGCGGAAGCTCCTCCAGAAATTCCTTCGAAAGATCTTCCAGGAATTCCTTCGGAAGTTCCTTTGGAAATTTCTACGGAAGTTCTTCCAGGCATTCCTTCGGAAGTTCATCCAGGAATTCCTTCGAAAGTTCCTCCAGGAATTCTTTCGAAACATCCTCCGAAAGCTCCTCGTTCGAAAGTTCCTTCAGGACTTCCTTTGAAAGTTCCTCCAGTAATTCATTCCGAGGTTCCTCCAGGAATTCGTTCGGAAGTTCCTCCAGGAACTCATTCGGAAGTTCCTCCAGGAATTCCTCCGGAAGTTCCTCCAGGAATTCCTCCGGAAGTTCCTCCAGGAATTCCTCCGGAAGTTCCTCCAGGAATTTCTCCGGAAGTTCCTCCAGGAATTCCTCCGGAAGTTCCTCCAGGAATTTCTCCGGAAGTTCCTCCAGGAATTCCTCCGGAAGTTCCTCCAGGAATTCCTCCGGAAGTTCCTCCAGGAATTCCTCCGGAAGTTCCTCCAGGAATTCCTCCGGAAATTCCTCCAAGAATTCCTCCAGGAATTCCTCCGGAAGTTCCTCCAGGAATTCCTCCGGAAGTTCCTCCAGGAATTCCTCCGGAAGTTCCTCCAGGAATTCCTCCAGGAATTCCTCCGGAATTTCCTCCAAGAATTCCTCCAGGAATTCCTCCGGAAGTTCCTCCAGGAATTCCTCCGGAAGTTCCTCCAGGAATTCCTCCGGAAGTTCCTCCAGGAATTCCTCCGGAAGTTCCTCCAGGAATTCCTCCGGAAGTTCCTCCAGGAATTCCTCCGGAAGTTCCTCCAGGAATTCCTCCGGAAGTTCCTCCAGGAATTCATCCGGAAGTTCCTCCGGGAGTTCCTTCGGGAATTCATCCGGAAGTTCCTTCGAGAATTCCTCCGGAAGTTCCTCCGGGAATTCCTCCGGAAGTTCCTCCTGAAGTTCCTCCGGAAGATCATCCGGAAGTTCCTCTGGGAATTCCTCCGGAAGTTCCTCCGGGAATTCCTCCGGAAGTTCCTCTGGGAATTCCTCCAGAAGTTCCTCCGGGAATTCCTCCGGAAGTTCTTTGGTGAATTCTTCCGGAAGTTCCTTCGGAAATTCCTCCAGCAGTTCCTTCGGGAATTCCTCCGGAAGTTCCTTCGGGGATTCCTCCGGAAGTTCCTTCGGGAATTCCTCCGGAAGTTCCTTCGGGAGTTCCTCCGGAAGTTCCTTCGAGAGTTCCTCCAGAAGTTCTTCCGAAAATTCCTCCGGAAGTTCTTTTGTGAATTCCTCCGGAAGATCCTTCGTAAATTCCTCCGGAAGTTCCTTCGGGAATTCATCCGGAAGTTCCTTCGAGAATTCCTCCGGAAGTTCCTCCGGGAATTCCTCCGGAAGTTCCTCCTGAAGTTCCTCCTGAAGTTCCTCCTGAAGTTCCTCTGGGAATTCCTCCGGAAGTTCCTCCGGGAATTCCTCCGGAAGTTCCTCTGGGAATTCCTCCAGAAGTTCCTCCGGGAATTCCTCCGGAAGTTCTTTGGTGAATTCTTCCGGAAGTTCCTTCGAAATTCCTCCAGCAGTTCCTTCTGGAATTCCTCCGGAAGTTCCTTCGGGGATTCCTCCGAAGTTCCTTCGGGAATTCCTCCGGAAGTTCCTTCAGGAGTTCCTCCGGAAGTTCCTTCGGGAGTTCCTCCAGAAGTTCTTCCGAAAATTCCTCCGAAGTTCTTTTGTGAATTCCTCCGAAGATCCTTCGTAAATTCCTCCGGAAGTTCCTTTGGGAATTCCTCCGGAAGTTCCTTTAGGAATTCCTCCGGAAGTTCCTTCGAATTCCTCTGGAAGTACCTTCGTGAATTCCTCCGGATGTTCCTTCGGGAATTCCTCCGGAAGTTCCTTCGGGAATTCCTCCGAAAGTTCCTTCGGGAATTCCTTCGGAAGTTCCTTCGGGAATTTCTCCGGAAGTTCCTTCGGGAATTCCTCCGGAAGTTCCTTCAGGAATTGGGTTGTTTAGCAAAGAAAAATATGAGGTTTTTTATACTTTAACATAAAGAGCATGCTTTGCTAATCTCCAACATATTTTTATTTTGTTTGTAAACCTTTTATTTACATTTTTATACAGCAAACAATAAGCCATTTCAATCGATAGAATGACACTAACATTCATAGAATGACAGTTAGCCCATGCAGCATAAGAACAAATTTTTAGTCCCATATAAATTTAAAATGCAAATTAAAAATAGTTCTGGGGCTCCAAAAATTCTGAAAAATTGGGGTTAGGCTCAGTTTGTTATGCAGATTCAGAATACAATTTGTTTGTAAAAACATATATACCCCTAAACAACCCAATTCCTCCGGAAGTTACTCTGGAAGTTCCTCCGAAAGTTCTTCTGGAAGTTCCTTCAGGAGGGAACCAGGTGTCCGGAATGCCATGGAACCTGACTAGCACCACTCATGTACACCCTGGTTTTTTTACGCGGTTGGAATTCATTAATTTCTCGGTTAACCTAGACTTTCACAGCTTATAAAATACCCCTTGAATTTTCTTTGATTTTTTGTGATTTTTTTCGTGGGGTTAACTTATTGCTTCATTGACGCTGAAGGTCTTAAACGACCAAAACAAAACCCTGTAAAAAGCCTGGGTGTACCTAAAATTAGGCTCAATTGAGCTCGTTTCGCGAAATCATGAAATTTGAGACGTCGCAAGATGGGTTTCAGATCACATAAAAAAGGGGCCACTTCCCCGGGGGAAATAGGTTCCCGGAATGCCACTGAACCAATCCAAAACCATCCAGGTACCTCAAATTACACTCTATTGAGTTAGAATCGCGAATTTATGAAGTTTGAGCCGTCGCAAGATGGGTTTCGGATCAAATCAAAAAGTGGCCATTTCCCCGGGGGACCAGGTTTCCAGAATGCCACAGAACCTGTCCAAACCCACCAAGGAACCTTAAAATAGGCACTAGGAATATGTCTCGCGATTTCATGAAGGAGGACATACCAAAAAATTTGAGAATAAAAGGTACCCCACTCGACCCCCGAATTATTTCTGAACAATAACTAGAGGCATCTTGGCCATCACGATTTCTCATTTGGAAAGATATGCGATTCACGGCAGTATATCGCTTCAAAATAGGATCGTTTTCTAATAAAACCGAACTGCGCTGTAGAAATCACCTACAACGTAGGATGCTTGTGTAGTATTGGACCACCCGCCAAATTATCATCCACGTTCTCTGCAGACTTGATGCGTATGCCCTTGCGCCAGGGGTACTCGTGCGCACATCTATACGAATTCCGCCCATTCGAATGCAACATCATTGAATCACGCCTAACCGATCCAACAAAACCCACGGTTGAAAGGATCGCTCGTTAACATGCGGTCGCTACGTCGAATTTGTTTCCGAGGCGTAGTGTGATACGCGGATGAACTTTTTTCGGATTGCTGGCTTTCAACATCAAGCTTGGTAAGGTGTGTCAACATGGTTCAAAGCGTAGACAACGAGAGGGGAAAACGTGAGAGTCAGCATAATTCGATCCTTGTAGCTAGATAGCTAGCTAGATTTAGAGAAGGTCAGGGTAGCTAGGAGAGAATATGTGCACGCTGAAATTGGACCAATAAAGTTAATTATCTCCATTCGTGCATTGGTCCCAAGTAGATACCCGTATGAGCTTATTCTGCATTGGTTAACATCTCAATTGAAATGAATTCGATGTTTATTTTTATTCGTTTTCTCATTAAACCGATTTGAATTTATAATTCCTGTACACTGAAGAGTTCTCTCTTTGCACGGGGGTTCGAACGGGTAAGTTTATTCACCGTTCGGGTGCAAGATTTCGCGTAGTTTTTGAGCCATTGAAAGACTCGCCCTAGAAGAAGATCTCATAGCCGGGATCCCAAAATAGCATCAGCAGTCTTCCTTATTTGAGGAAGTGGCGCATAAGCTACTGTTTGTACTGAGCTTCAGCTAATACGTTACATAGTGAAATGTCTACGGGACGAAACAAGTGAAACCCGGACAATTGCTTTCGAACTCGGATCTGGGTCCCCATCTCATCGACGAGCATGTGAACTGGTCATTTCTGCACATCCACAAAATCATGCCCTAATTGGGCTTTGGAATCACTCGTTTCTTCGTCCATTGAAGGGGCCTTCGGGCCTATAGCGAAATAGTCTTCCATGTGGACATAAAGCGCGCCATTTGGACCGGACGCCACGGCTGAAAAGCAAAGAATTTTATTGACATTGCAGCCGGAAGAATCAGGCAAAGCTTCAAGATCTACCACACATGACGAGCAATTCTGGCTACAACTATCCCAGCAAGGAACGGGAGATACGGAAGATAGGTCCCTCGCAGCCATTCTACGATCCAAAAACCCCGGGCGGAACGTTCACGTAGTTCCCCATGCACGACGACAAGTTCTGGTAAAGAAATCCGACCAAGTTTCGCCGATCCTGAGAGGGTAATGCCACGGGGCTCGTCGAACATTATAACACCAACCACGATGCAGGCGAGGATATGCTTCAAGAGATTATTATTTTTAGAAAACAAATTGCAGCTGTTTATTTCCAATTTCTCACCTGCTTGATGACACACAAACATGCTTTTTTCGCCTACTTTATCATTAGGTCATATTACGTCAATATTACTTTGGTAATTTGATCAAATTTTCCTTGACCATTTTCCTTGAGAACTGCGTACTAGGCTTTATCAAGAATTTCGAAAAATAGGTCATTGAAACATTTTAGTTTCACATTAATCTCTGCATAGTTGAGTACAGCATCAAAATCTACGCAGCGCAAATCTGCCAAGAAAGAGGATTGATCTATTTTGTGATAATCACGTGTCCAGTAAACATCAGCACAAGTTTTAGGAAGCTTAAATTTGTAATCAATGCAAATGAAATCGTGATCACTGATTCCACCCATAGACGATTGATAAACGTTGTTTAAGTTCTGAGTGCAATTACCTGTAAATATATCAATGGTTGATGCAGAACCGGGCCTGTGGCAAGTTGGATGAGTGGGAATTAGCTTGAATGATAATGCACTTAAATAGTCGATCAGTTTCAATGTATTGTTAGAATTTTTTCTCTTTAAATTTATGTTAAAATCGCCTGTCATCAGAATGTTGGGTTCTGTAGCTGCAATTTCAGAAACAATGCTAAAAATTGCATCGAGTTTCGTTATTGCAACGTCTGGGGGTTTATACACGACTCCACAGACTAAATTAGCCTGTTTTAATTTGATAAACAAATAGTCAATCTTGCTTTCTTTTTCAGATTTTGTGATTACAGAGTATTTGATGTTTTTCCTCAAATAAAAGGCGACTCCACCTCCTCTTGATTTTTTCTTATTTTGACGATCAGATCTGATAATCTTGTAGCCCTCAAGCTCTACTGACATGCTGGTGTTAGAAGGTTTGAGCCAGGTTTCCACTACAGATAAAACATCTAGTTTTGAATTTACTACGAATGAGCGATAGTTTTCAATGTTGCTATTTAAACTCCTTGCATTATGGAGTGCTATTTTCATAAAATTATTAGAATGTTTCTCTAGAATAGTTTTCATTTTCAAATAATCGAGTGAATGGAGCTTAATTTTCGATTCGTAAATAGGCGCATCGAACAACAAAGGAGCTAAAGAAGTATATAAATCTTCCGTTTCAAATGGGGGTTCTGAGAAAAATTGATTTATGCTTCTTGAAACCTTGTTGAGCATTTCCAACTACTAACAGCAACCAATCGATTGTCCGAATCTTGAGAGAATAATTTACTTTTTATATCAGATTTTTCTTAATCTACTATTATATACAACAGCAAGTTTAATATTGAGAGAAGTTTTCACCACATTATTAGGCACGTTCTCATGGTGTCTGTCGAGAATTGGATGGCGTCGTACTTGAGCTCTGTGCCGGCCGTCGGCAAGTTGATGCAAGAGAAAATTATACTCAACGATGCCTTTACAAATACTAATACAATCTAGCAATAAAATATCCAGTGTCTTCCATTTAAAATTTTGATCCTGAAAAGAACCGGTTTATGCGCCTTAATACATATCCACTGACGATTGTTGCGGTTGGCCACTCAATGCTTCACGATTTGCAGTAATGCTGTACACTTGAGTACTGCTGATAAAGGCCACGTGATGATGATTCAGCAGCAACACGCCTACGAGCACCACCTATATCGATTCTGGGACCACAACCTGCGGGACGCAACAGGCTCCGACGACTGTCACTGATGCCGCTGCAGGGACCGCTGCGTCCAAGGTATCACGAACAATAGGACTCGCGCGCGCGATAAAGCTGCTTTCTTGTATTCAATATAGTGAGCCCGATGCTCAGCCCCTTTGTTAATATTCGTGGGTGCAAGTTTTATGTGCACTCATTACGAATAACAAAGGGGCGGAGCTAATGAGCTTATTTCATTGGATACAAGGAAGCAGCTTTCCTGCGCGCGCGAGCCACTTTGTTCGAGATTTCGCAGAGAGCGGTCCAACGCGGTTCCAGCAGCACACCCGGCAACCAGTTAGTTCGAGATTCTTCGAAGAGCGGTCCCAGTATCGACAGTATCAGTGGTGTTCGCTCGTGTAATTGGCAGATGCTGTAGATCCGGTTTGATGTAAATAATCGTGTGCCGTCGTCAGCAACAGCATGATGATTTCGGAATTCATCCAACATTGATGTCCGTCAGTGGTGGTGACATTTTCTCGCATACTGATAGTGAATGGCGCACTTAATCGGTCCCTTTTCAGGACCATCATTTTTGAAAGAAGAAGGTTTTGTTTGCTGTATTGGAAATTGTACGAAAAGTAAAATTTTCTCGGAATGTTCTTACTTTCGTTTTGCTCCTGTTAGTGACGGGGAATTTTTGCCAGTGTAAGCGGTAAGGTAGCGACCCCGGTAAGGTAGCTTACTGAAGCCTCTAATATACCACGAAAAATGAAGATAGAAGAAAAAGAGAACGTTATTTTTGGCAATCGACCTGGACTATGATTGGAAACTCGGTACGTGGAATGTCACGACCTAAAAAGAACCCGGACGAGTGAGCCTGAGCCTTCTGGCTCGCGAACTGCAGAAGGTTGGAGTGAACGTGGCTGCTATTCAAGAAGTCCGATGGCCGAGATCCGGAGAACGTGAATTCCGAGCCGTGGACCCCACGACCAATACTGCATTCAAGTATAACATCTATCACAGCCGCGGTGGAAAAGCAGAGCATGGAGTTGGTCTCGTAGTGATGGGCAAGCAGATGAAGCGAGTCATGCGGTGGAAACCCATTAGCGAACGAATCTGTGTGTTTAGGATACGGGGCAAATTCTTCAATTACAGCCTAATCAACGTTTACGCACCGACAAACGATAAATCCGACGACGTGAAGGACACGTTTTATGAATGTCTTGATAAAGCCTATGGAGAATGCCCAAAGCATGACGTGAAAATTGTTATCAGAGACGCTAATGCTCAGGTCGGTAGAGAGTACTTCTTCCGTCCCATAATCGGTAAGGAGAGCCTTCACTCCACTACCAATGACAACGGCTTACGGCTAGTAAATTTCGCTGCTGCCAGAGGGATGGCCAATAAACCTCGAGCATAAAGCGGTAGCGGAAGCGGTTGCCACATGATCATTTGGGAAAACAGTATAGTATATTTTCTTGCAACTAAGCCGAAAAGATGCTATGGCTAAAAAACAATTTCTCAAATCAAGTCCGCTACGACAAAAAAAGGTACTATAGACTAAAAGTCAACTAAGGCGATAAAATCTTTACAATGTATTGTACTTGCAAGTACATTAGGGTGGCTCAAAAAACACTTTTTCAATTTTTTGATGGGCCGCCTGATGCTCTGGACAAAATTTCAGCCGAATCGGTCAACGTTTGGGCGGTGCTAAACTCGTTGGAAGTTTATATGCGAAAATGTATACAGAAACATCCAAAAACAGTGATTGCAGTTGGACCGCACAATTTACGATCAAGAACAATGATCCTCATTCAGTTCTTGTAGAATCAAATACAGAATGTTATGCTGAAAACCGCGAGAAGATTAGAGTTTATTAGGCAAAGATATTAACATTTTGCTGGAGTGTTGTAGGGGTGAATTTATTTGTTTTCAAAGGTAAAAGAAACGAAATTTACTCAAACCCCACTTCAGAGAAATGCTAATAACTTAGCCGGGCAAACTCTAATCTTCTCGCGGTTTTCTGCATAACATTCATTTATTTATTTATTTATTTTATTTCGTCAACCAACGTAGACTAGTACATATACATATACATGTTTGTTTTTGTAATGCTATAGTATAATTAAATAATAGGTTTTTTTAGTAAAGTGATGTATAATTTTGATTTTGAATTTATATTGCTGAATTTGTAATGTTTGTTCTTTGGAAATACTGTCTAATGTTATGCCGAGACATTGTTAAGTCAATAGTTTCGCAGTGTTGATTGTAAACGGCCATCATTCGGTTGAGAGGCCCAAATTTGGCGTAATTTGTTCGGCAGTGGTTGGTTAAAATAATGTTCTATGTCGAAGTAGCCGAGAAGGTATGTAAAAGTTAAATTTCGATAAAATTTCAGTTGAATCAACACGTTGAGAAACTATATCGTTAACAAATGAAACCGTTGCACATTCTCGACGCTCTTTCAAAGTTTGTATATTTATAAGCATGCAACGTGCTTCATAAGATGGAAGAGGAAATGACGTCCAACCTAATTTACGAAGAGCGTATAATAGAAATTGTTTTTGTACTGACTCTATTCTTTCTTCATGTGTGGTTGTATAAGGCGACCATACAATGCTACAATATTCCAGTAGGGAGACGGCAGGTATTTTCGTCTGTTCGTCATAGTCTCGAAAACCAATAAAAGAGACGCTTTTTTGTAAAACTCATGCGTACCAAATCGTAAGCTCAGGAGAAACGTTCTGCTGTAGTGGAGTTCTAGCAAATATACGTTGCTTTCGTTGGTTTTAGCCCCTATGACGATGGACGGAAATACCTGCCGTGTCCCTATAGATCGTACATATGAAATATATAGTGTTTTGATTGTGTAGGGATCCTGAAAGTTGAAGCAAAAACGCTTGATAAAGCCTAGCATATTATTAGCTTTGTGGATGATTGTGTTATAGTGATCAACAAGAGTTAGTTTCGAATCTAAAATCACTCCTAAATCCCTAACTCTTTCGTGTCTTTCTACAGTATTGTTCCCTAATACAATTTGTGTATTTGGTGTTATTCTTTTTCTGCTGAATGATATTATGTTGCATTTCTTAACATTCAGTTGCAATAGGCTTTTTCTGCACCATGTATAGAACATGTGTATTTCATTCTGGAATATGATTATGTCGTCTTCATTTTTTATTTACATAAATAGCTTTATGTCATCGGCATAAATTAAAATCTTTATATTTTTGAGAATGAAGGTAATGTCATTTACATATAATATAAATAAAAGAGGGCCAAGATGAGAGCCTTGTGGAACTCCTGAAGTGACTTGAATGGGATTGGATTTCTTTCCGTTAAATTTTATTATTTGTTGCCGGTCTGTGAGATAAGATTCAAGCCATCTAAGGAGTCCTGGCTCAATTCCAATTTTTTGCAATTTGAAGAGTAACATTGGAATGTCAATACGATCAAACGCCTTGCTAAAGTAAGTGTATAGAGCTTCCACGTAGTTACCATTATCCATTGCATTAAGAGAATAGTCAATGAATTCTATTAAATTTGTAGCGGTAGAGCGACCTTTGGAAAATCCATGCTGCTTATTCGTAATTCTGTTTTTAAGTTGTGAAAATAATTTTTCATTGATATTGGATTCAAAAAGTTTGGGAATGCAAGAGATAATGGCTATTCCACGGTAATTACGAATGTCAGATTTTTTGCCTGATTTGAAGATAGGCACAAGATAGGAGCTTTTCCATACCCTGGGAAAATTTCCGGATTCCAATGACAATCTGAAGAGCCAAAACAAAGGTGCAGTCAGCTCTTTAGCCAGACTCTTCATAAATATCGGTGGAATACCATCAGGACCAGGGCCTTTAGATGCATCTAAGTTTTTTAAAGCGTTTAGAATATGGTTCACCATGATCTGATTAACACCGATATCCTTAGCGAATTCTGGGATAGGCGCAAAAAAATCTAGGTCGCGATCTTGTTCCGTAAAGGTGGTGTATATTTCTTGGAAGAAATCTCCAAAAAGATTACAGATATCTTCCGAGCAATTACCGACGCGTTCGTCTAAATACATGGTTGACGGAAAATTGTCTGATTTTAATTTTGATTTTACGTAATTGAAGAAGTTCTTTGGACATGACTTTATTTCGTTTTCTGTTTTCGTGTTGTGTTCTTCAATTGCTAATTTTAATTGATCGCAGATGATTAAATATTTTTCCAAATTTTCATTCGTCTTGTCTAGCTTGTAAGTTTTATGAAATTTTTGTTTGCGATTCTTTAAATTTTTTATTTGCCTATTTTACCAAATTGGATATTTTGAATTTCCGCTCCGTCGTTTTCTTCTTTTTGGGACCTCGTCAATAATAATATCAAAAATAATGTTATAAAAGACATCAACGAAAAATTCAATATTACCTACCTTCATTCTCTAAAATTTGCTTCCAGTTAAATCTACTTAGCTTATGTCTTCTGTTGTCATAGTTTGCTTTGTTGTATTCAAGGACTTCTTCAAAGTCACAGTCGCTGGGTTTTTTATATTCATGAACGATACAGAGTATTCGATTGCCGTGTGGAATGTTTCGTTTTTCCATAAGGGATTCAATGATTTAGTCACACAGAAATCTTCTTGAATATTGGTTAGTAGGAGATCAAGGTAACAGTTCTGTTGATTTTTAATGTGATTGATTTGGTTAAGTCCTAGGCTAGCAGTTCTGTCAAATATAAACATAAGTGTTTCATTTTCCCAGCGACTGGAAGTAGAATTTGTTCGTTCTCTGAATCCGGAATAAAGTCAACGGTGCGTTGGTTAAAGTCTCCGTAAATACGTACTTTGACTTCAGGTGGAAGTCCCGATAAAATTTCTTCTGCAGTTTTTAAAAAACTTTCATAAGATGTTGTTTGCGCATGTTCCGGTGGGAAATACACAGAGGAGAAAACATGGGTTTCTCCTGCAATGTTAGATTTCACCCAAACATGCTCAAAGTTCTTATATTTTTTTGTAGTTATTATTTCTGAATCAAAATTGCTAGAGATTGCGATTAGAACTCCACCGCCAGACTTTTTTTTGGATTCTAAGAAATCGCGATCGTCCCTGAATACGTTAAAGCTGCTGCTAAAGCGTTAAAGTTTTTCACTATTCACGCTTTCATCCCAGCTGGTTTCAGTTGCCAAAATAACCGAGAAGGTCGAGCTTAAGATGTTATTATGAATTTCCTTCATTTTAGCTGGGCTTTTCATGCGATTGAAATTTTGACAGTAAATCAAAACTTCAGTGGCATTCTGTTTTGATGAATAACTTGTTGGAAGCACGTTGGTTGTTAAAATATTTACCCCGTTGATCGATAAGATAGTGCTATTTTCTTCAGCCGAAGAAGGCGTCCTTACTTGCGAAAATTTCCGGGGGAAGGAGAGCGGTGCCTCGTTGTGCTCTCCCGTAGTTGCTGCAGGCGATGTGTCCGCTCGCTGGACAGGTATTGTCGGTATGACTGTAGATCAGCTGCAGCTTCTGCTGGCCCAATTCCGTATTCCTGATGTACTTGGATGAATATTTGATGTAGATATTCTGGTGCAGTCGGCAGTCCTTCAGATGCAAGGAGCATCCTGATGCTCGTTGGAGTCTTTCTCGACGCATACATTAGCAGACTGGTCCTTCATGTATGCCAAAAACAACCGGACAACCTTCATAATCCTCGGGTCACGTAGTCTGGCTTTAAGGAAACGGCCGTCTCCTTCGGTGGATTGCTGAGTCAGACGGACGATGGGTGGTCTCATCGGATCTAACTCAAATTGGCTGTCAGGATTCGGTAGTTGTGTTTCCTGTTGTTGTTGTTGTTGCTGATATATTTGGTGTTGTTGATGATTTTGTTCTTGTTGTTGTCGTAGATGCTGTTGTTGTTGTTGCTGGTGCTGTTGTTGAAGGCTTTGCAGATTTCCGATATTTGGTGCACTCTGTTGGTTGTGGATTGGTGGAGGTGTGGGTTTTGTTTTTTGGCCGGGTTAATCTTTTCACCTTTTTTGAAATTATTTAACAATTTTGCAGCAGGAGCAGAGAGAGCTGCAATTGGATGGTCTGTAGATGCCAGGGGTCCGGCAAATTGATACTTTGCCATTACGAGCAGCTGTTTGTCTGTAGATTTGTTGTTGGTTTTGCTGTTGTAGGAAGTTGTGACGTTGTTGTTGCTTTTGATGGAGATTATTGGTGGACCTTTTCGTTTTTGATATCTTTTACAGTTAGTCCCCTTTTCAGTCAAAGGATTATTGGTGGAAATGTTTATGAAAATTTCATGCTGCCGGTATTCTTCCATTTTTTCCAGTCTGGGCTCCAGCTAATTTTTTTACCTGGCAGAAAGCATTTCCAACCAGCTTTATTGAGGTGTCTAACACAACTTCCCTTTACTTGCGCCTTTTGCGCGTCGCTCAGCGAAAAGCTCTGCAATGGCATCACGCGAAATTTTCTGCCGGGCAGGAGATGGGTTTGGTTGGTGCTGTTTTACTTTGATGTTGAGTGGAGATTGTGGATTGTGAGCCCCAGCAACTAAATTATTTTCAGTGGAGTTTTGTCTCAGGATTTCTCTGCTAGTTCATCCGCCAAAGTCTTGTTTGCGAGCGTTGAGATTTTGTCAGTACTGCAGTCAATATTGGAAATAGCATTATAGCATATTGAATTCTTCAAGATCTGAATGGGTATCATAGTTCTTCATCGTAAGCTGTACCGTCCAATTGCAATTCACTGTTTTTGGATGTTTCTGCATACATTTTTGCTTCCAACGAGTTTAGCACCGCCCAAACGTTGACCGATTTGGCTGAAATTTTGTCCAGAGCATCAAGGCATCAAATAGAGAACAATAAGAGGGCGGCCCATCAAAAAACTGAAAAAAATCCCATACTAATATGAGCCACTCTAAAGTACATGCTTTGAAAAATATTCACAGGAATAAAATAGTTTGTTCAAATATTCAATATTCCGTGATATTCAATATAACTGAAAAACAAATCTTACAAATTGACTGCGGCCCGCTTCAACAGCTCAAAACTTCTGTGCGGCTCTTGATAGTAAGCATGCTGGGGACCACTGCCTTAGATGGATTGAAGCAGGGTGATGCAATCTCGAATCTACCGGAATGCCGGAGAAACACCAAGCGAAGATAATATTTAGTAGAGAACCCGGAAGAGGCCACAGGCTTCGTGGAAGGCAGTTGAAGAGGACCTGAGGGCGCTCAATGTTCAGGGCGACTGGAGGCAATGGATCAATCAAGGCCACTCATTCTGCACTCACCGCATGAAAACAACGGCGACACTGTATGTGCATATTTCTATTCGTGTGTGTTTGACAGAACATGTCTACGGTGGCGCGAACTGTTCAATTCATAGCGGCAGTTTTTGCTTATTGATTGGTCCATTGGCCCAGGATTGAGTCCAGTGGAGAAGGATACTCTATTCGGCATAGGTTCATCGAAGAGCTGTAGCCCATCAAGTATCAAATATATAATAGTTCTTGCATTTTTTTCAATCTAAAGGTAATCTTTTGAAAATTTGTATTCCTCTATTATAGATTTACATTTGATTTTTCGTCAGTGAATATAATGCTACAACAGGTAAATCGTCAATTTGCCTAGTTCTATGCTGGGGTAAATTTCGTCCTTTAACAATAATGTTCGCTAAATATTCTGGCACGAGACTGTTCTTTAGTTTAAAAATCAACACAAGCACATTAAATGTAATTCGTTGTTTGACTGTTTGCCATTGTAGTGCATCCAACTTAATATGGATTGAAAATTACAAATAATTACAATTTAAAATGAATCTCAAAAACTTATGCTGCTGTTTTTGTAGCTTTTTAAGATGCGACGAACAGTAATCCATATGCGGTGCAACTAAAGACTTCTACAGAAATATTTACTCATTACTTATTTGGTCGGGGTTCAGCCAAACCGCACCAAGCGGCTTTTCGACTGACTGGTGATATTTTGTTCGTACAAGTACAACGGAAATTGTTTCATATCAATTTAAGCATACATTTGCAGTAGGATATCCTCAGTAATGCGGTTGATAGACATTCGATGCGATTTGCGATCAATTAAATTTGCTAAACGAAAGATTGAGCAGAAAAATCGGTAATTTTTCGTTGGCGCTTGGTGTGTTTTGGCTGAACCCCGACCATTTCATTTCAAAAAGTTTCTTGCTACTTTTTTGAAATAGTATCTCTATGCTCTGGGGAAAGATTTCCAGAGAATTTGAGAAAAAGAAATACCTGAGTTAGGGGAGGTTAAGCTGCTTTAATTATTTTTGGGGGAATAATTCCCCATAATTCCAGAAGTGGTAAGTTCTCAGAACTCCTGAGGAAAGAATTCCCCAGAATTTCCGGAGATGGAAGAACCCAGAATAATTGAAAATCAGTTTCCCTGAATTTATGAAGCAGGAGTTTCCAAGATTTCCGGAAGGAGAACTTGTTCAGAATTTAAGAAAAATTACAGTCTGGAAATCCTTGGAGAAAGATTTCTTCATAATCTTTGAAGGGGTAATTCCTCAGAACTCCTGGGAAGGAATAGCCCTTGTAATATGAGTTTTCCAGAATTCCTGGTGAAAGAATGTCGCAGAATTAAAGAAAACGGAAGTCTCAAAAATTCTTAAAGGAGCAATTCCTCAAATTTATTTCAGTGTCAGAGACCCCAGAATCACAGAAATGAATTTTCTGGAGATTCTGAAGAGAAGAAAGTTTTCTGAAAGGGTTTCCTAAAAACAATTATAGGAGGATTTCTTGGTTTGGTACCAGACCAGTAAACAGGTGTTCGATAATATTTCTAGCTTTTTTTTTCATATATTTATTTGGTAGGCACTCTGTGTTCTATATGCCGGCTACTATGCCGTGATCTACTATGCTGTACAGAATCCACACAGAATCTATTTTTAGATATCCATTTATTGTTATTGTTGTCGTTGCCAGTTCATCTTCTCGTGGTGTCCGTTTGTCCATGTCGTGTATCCAATGGTCGTTGCATTGTTTGGTTGCCATTTAATCCGGGTAAAGTTGGAGGAAAGCCTCCGAGAAGAACAAGTCCATCGTCGTCAGGCAACCGTGACCGGTAAGACGCGTACCCCAAAATGCCACCGTATGGACTGCGTATCCGGCGACTGACAAGGATTTGGTGGAGTGGCTCGGAATTGAACCCATGACCATTCGCTTATAAGTCGAACGTGTGGCCAACTACGCTACGGGACCCCCTAACTATACTTCCAGCTATTTTGTGTGAAACAATTCAATGGAGTTTTGTCATTGCCAAAAATACTATGCTGATCACCGTATTGCACCATCTGCTGGCACATTACATGCAAATAACTGTCGTCAATAAAAAAAATCAAATTCTTTGAAAAATATGTATCATTAATTATTGGCGTACCGAGAAAATTTTGTTGTGGGAAAGGGGGAAGGGGCAGTTCGTACTTCTGCATTGAGTTTGATTTAGCAACTAAGAGCTATGATTCTGCCCGACTTTGTAATCCGCGTCTTTCAAACAAAATAATACAGAATCTTTTCGTTTTCTAAGCTTCAATTGAACAAGTAAAATAATAAACGCAACGGATCGTTTTCCAATTTTCGCGAATAATTAGAAAGTTTATATTCCGTCAACATTTATTGCATCCCTTTTTACACAAGGGTTTGAACGTAATTTTTCTTTTAACAAATTAAGGGGGCGATATGAACACTCAAAACTACGTCAGTCTATGGTACTAAAATTATTTCAACGACGCGCCAAAAATTCACGAAATGTGGAGGACCGCTGCATGAAGTGCAATTCAGTAGGAGAGATGATAAAGCATATCGCGTTCGGATGCTCAGCCTCAGCTGATTCAAACTATCCTGGTCAGCATGACGAAGTCGCCAAAGTTTTGAACCAACAGCTCGCTTTAAAGCACAATTTGGTTTACCAGTTTTTCACCTACTACATGTCCCGGTTTTGGAAAATAGTGGAATCGCGAGATCATAACAGATGTCCTCATTGTGACAATCGGGCCGATGTGGTCTATGACAAAAGAGTTAAGCGGTTAAACCTCATCAACAGTGTTGTACCACTAGTGGCCATAATGTCCAAACAATATTCTCCAACAAGTTAACCAAATACCATGACTTGGCGGAGAAGTTGAAGCCGATTCATATTCCCAGCATATTCGCTGAGGAAGTGCCAAAACTGTATAGTAATAATAAAAAAAACTCATGCAGGCAAAACACCTTTAGCTGATAGTTCTTCTGGAACAACATACCACGCGTCGTCAAATGAACGTTGTGAACAGCATTCTGGTATGGACATTGCGTGGAGGCGCGTGGTACATGGTTCAAATGTGATTTTTTTATAATGATTTTTCTTACCATTCCATCTCTTATTTCGACACATTAGTTTAGACCTAGTTTTGTTACACGAGGGAGTTTCCAAAAACATGAAAAAAAAAACAATCACCTTCTGGACACTTTCTGAATGCGTTTAAAATCAAATAACCCATACTGTGTACTTTTCACAGCCATGTATCTATTGTGAATCCCAACATTCAATACATAAAACATAGATAAATCTCAGAACATAACAAACGGCTATAGCCTCACATAAGAATTCAACACAGGTAATACCGATTGCGTATTAGTTAGTCAAATGACCCACATTACATGAGCGTCTTGTAAACACTTTTCGTCTGGCACCAATTCCAAGAAACTCAAATCATGCCATCGGCGGTGTTGCATTGATGATTCACGGTGCAATCCGCCCGATCCAGAGCATAGAGCATCGCGTAAACAAAACGGAAAAAATGGGCGTCTAAATTCAGTAGCCTCTATGTTTACGTTCTAATGATGGTTAATCGGAAATTATATGTAACACGGTGTGGTTCGAAAAAAATGTATTGTATATTCGTAGCACGTGGCGCGGCATTCAAAACTCCACATGCATGTGCAATCAGGCAGAACTTATGTGCTTTTTTTCGGGTTTGGATTTTGTTTACATGTTTTCACTCGTACGTTTACGAATATAATCATGATGTGGAGTTTGCCCTAGTTACAGAATGAGCTTGTACTGAATGGGAAACCATTTCGAATTTGGCAGTTTGATTTTCATACTATGAAAGGAATAGTTCCAATACTGCTAGTGCTGCATATCAAGGTTACTGCAGGCTCTAATTATCTGATGAACTCTTTACGATATCGATTTTTAGGTGCATTTTGCACTGTCATGTTCAATGCAATTGCGCGCAATTGAGGGCACATGCTTGATAGACTGACGTTATCGTAGAGAGAGCACTCAATCGATTACAATCTAACTGGAGTAAGTAATAATGACACCAAGTAACATGAGATCCAAAGTCAGTTATTTGATATCCCGAAAGTGTGCTTGTAAGCAATAACAAATGCACCCAATATTTAAAAAAAAGAAAATACTTTGATCATATTAATTTCCAAAGGAAATTTTTCTCAATTTCTAAACAAATCTGGATTTCCAAAGCAAATTCTCTAGAATTTCGAAAAGAAATTCTTTTGTAATATGCAAAATAAATACTTTTGAACTTCCGAAAGAAGCTTTTCAGAATTTCCAAAAGACTCATTCTAGAGAATTATTAGCAGTGGCTGGTTTCAAATAGTTAACTCGTAGTGTACCACTGTTGCTCGAAGCAAATAATGAATTTTTTGTTAGCCAAACCGTTGGCTTTGACAATACTAGACCTGTGCGCCGCCGCGCCACGCCGCCGCCGCCGGTGGTTTTACTCACGCCGCCGCCGCCGGCGATTTTGGGTCGGCGCGCCGCTGATCATAATTTTGCCACGCCGATGACTAATCGCAATGAAAAATTCAATTAACTTGAGTCGAGTCGAGAACGAAACACTGAAGATGGCCTAACAGTTGAGATCGAAATGCGTATCGCTAAAGCAATACAAGTTGTTGGAATTAATTGGAATAGTACTAAACTCGTCTATGGACAATGATGTCGAGGTGGAACTCGTCAGAATTCAATTTCAAATCTTCCTCAAGAGATGGTGTCTCGGTGTCTCTAAGTCGGTGTAGTGACATGCATTGTCTCGATTAATGAAAAAGTTGGTTGATTCGATTGAGAGTTTGAATGAAGCTTTATCTAGTAAAATAATACATATGTTAATTGTTTAACTGGTTTTTGGAATTCGTATAAGTCAGGCCCCCATTCAGTCGGGCACCTAAACTTGGAGGAGACTCCTAAAATATGTTTGTTGTGGTTCATAAGCTTTTGCTCAAAGCGCCCCCTCCATTTTTTATAGGATGTGACAATGCAATGGTGTAGGCAAATCATTACAGTTCAGGAATATCAAGTTAAGAAGCACATTCATTATCTTGACAATATTTTCTTTTTCAAATATTTATCAAAATCAACCAGGCCAGTTTTCCTTGTTTTTAGATTTGCGCCATTAGGATAGTTGACTTATTTGGCAAAATTTAGCAAAATAATTAAATCCCTACTGTGAATGCTTTTCCGATTCTTTTTTGTTTCGTGTAACTAATATTTATTTTGAAATCATTTTTGAATATGATTGCCAAAATCACTTGATATGAGTTCTGTGCGTGTTGGCTCGTGTTTCGGACGGTAGAACGATCGCGCGATTTGCCGAAATTTTGTGTTTTGCATTGCGCGGCCGGTAATAAAGTTAATTAGTTCAGTGCGTGTTGGCTCTTGTTTCGGACGGCAGATCGATCGCGCGATTTGCCGAGATTTTGTGTTTTGTTTTGTTTTTCCTTAGGACGGTTCGTAAGTAAATTGATGAATATATTTTATTATTTTTACAGCATATACTGTTATTGACGCTCTATATTGCTCTATATTGTCGAATAGAGCTCCCTATTATTTACCTTTCCCACTAACACAAATTTTCCTTCCCAAGACATCTATGAAGGTAGTATGGGTTCCCTGCATCTTCACTAGTAGATGTTGAACTAACATTCCTTCCCTTCCTTCCGTGATTGTAAGGACGTGGCCAGGTATACAACTGCTACTGTATAGGAAAAGGTACTAATCCCAAGTACCAATTTGCGACAATATACAGTAGATTGCTCAATTGAGCATTGTATAGCCACCCACGATTTGTACAATCATATTTGCTATGCTATGCTATGCTATGATTGACAAAATCACTTGGTATATTGCGAACATCAGTTGAAAACCTGTTTCTTTTCTTATTAACTGCCACTGTTGGGGATGTTGTCGCCTCGCCGCGTAGTATTTAGTAAAATTATTTAGATGAAACGCCAGGAGTTTCAAACATTACTAAATTTTATTTTATTGTGTAATAGTTTATTGTGAAAGCTCTAGGAAAAGTTTCTTCAAAAACTTACAATTCCAGGAATTCCTGGGAATAATTGAAAAAGTAACGTTTCGACATTCATTTAAGATTTCCTTCGGAATTTCTTCCAGGGATTCCTTCGGAAAATATTCCAGAAATTGCTACGGAAATTAATCTAAAAGTTTCCTTTAAAAAAACTTAGAAAATTATTTCAGTAATTCTTCCGGAAATTTCTTTATATATTTTTTTGGAAATTCCTTACGAATTCCTTACGATTCCTTCAGAATTTCCAATACCGATTTCTGGAGATAATCCTTTGCGAATTTTATTCGGAATTCTTTAAGGAATACATACGAAAATGTGTGCAGGAGTTCCTACGAAAATTCCGTTGAGACTCCTTAAGGAATTCCTTCAGAAGTTTATTTAGCAATTCCTCCGGAAATTCCTTGAGAAATTCCGTTAAGAGTTTTTCCAAAAAATGTTTACAAAATCCTTCTTTTTTTAAAAGGAATACCTTTACAAAATTCCTTGAGAACTCCTTCAGAAATTCATCTTTTGAAATTTCTTTGAATTCCTTAAATAAATTCTTCAAGATATTAAATAAGAAATTCCTTCGAATTTTCCCTGAGGTATTTCTTCATAATTACTTCAAGCAATTCCTTAAAAACATTCTTCGGGAATTCTTTCAGAACTTCCTGCAGGAATTCCTTCGAAAATGCCTTCATGAGTTCTTTCTGAAAATCTTTCAGCAGTTCACTGATTTTTTTCAACAATTCTTTCTGAAAGTCTTTTAGGGTTTATCATAAAAAAAATATAGCTAAGAAGTAATGTTTAAGATTATTTAATCAAGTGAATTTTTGGAGGAGTTTTTGAAGAAAATCATGGAGGGTTTTGTACAAGAACTTCCAAATTAACTTTTCAAGGCATTTCCAAAAAAAGAACCTGAAAGGATTTTCGAAAATAATTCCTTAAAGAACTGTTAAAAGAGTTTTTGAAGGTATTTCTAGAAGACTTCCCAAAAATATTCCTAGAAGAATTTTCAGAGGGATCCATAAACAATTTTTTGAAGAATTTTTTGGAGGAGTTTCCAGAGGTATTTCTAATAGTGCCTACTGGCATTTCTGAAGTAAAATCTAGATTTCTCCAGGAATTTCTTTGGACTTTTTTTTTCAGTAATTTATTCGCAATTTCCTCCAGAAATTCCTTTTTTTCGATTCGTCCGGTAAGTCTCTCGGAAATTGCCCCAAGGAGCTCAACAAAAACTCCGGAAACGAATTCCAGAAAGTCATTCAGAAATTATTTCGGAATTTTCTTCACGTATTGCTTCATAAATTTGTATACAAACCTTGGGAAATTCGTTGAGGTATTCTTCAAAAAGTACCTTCAGGAATTCTTCTGAGAACTCATTTGGAGTTCTTTGCAAAGTTCTTGGGCGAATTTCTAGGAAATTTCTTAAGTATTCCTGGACAAGTTCCTGAAAGAATATCCTGAAGAAACCTCCGACAATCTGAGATTTCTCCAAGACATGGGACATCCCGTCAAGAGTTCGTTCAGAAATCC
This sequence comes from Armigeres subalbatus, assembly GCF_024139115.2. Lineage (NCBI taxonomy): Eukaryota > Metazoa > Arthropoda > Insecta > Diptera > Culicidae > Armigeres > Armigeres subalbatus. The sequence continues at coordinate 281,077,744 of NC_085141.1, forward strand.
CTCTAGGGATCGCATTTATTTTTAGGAAATAAATCTAGAAAAAAAATGTTGAAATTTCCCAAGCTATTCCTCCAAAAATTCAAAAAAAGAACTATTCTAAGAACTATTTCAAAACTTCCCTCAGGAATCCTTTAAGAACTTCTACCAGGATTTGTGTTAGGAAATTCCTTTGGACAAACTTCATGAATTCCTTACCAAATTCCATCTTCCATGCTTCACAAAATCTTCTCGAATATGCCTTCCGAAAATCCTTCACAAATTTCTTTTGAAATATCATCAGAAAATATTTAAGAAGATCCTTCGAAAATCCGTTTTAGAATTCCTTCAAAAATTAACTAAAATTTCCTTCTAAAATTCATTTACGGATTCGTTCGCAAATTCCTTTAGGCTTTGAAAATTTGCTTAGAAATTTCTTTCGGATTTTTTTTAGAAATTACTTCGGAAATTTCTTAGAAATTCCTTAAAGGGTTCCTTATCAAGCTTCTTGACAATTTTTCCTGGAATTCCCATAGGAATTCTTTCAGAACAACCTTAAGCAATTCCTTGGAAAATTCTCAGGATAATCTTCAGAAAATTCATTCCATTTCCCTCAGGAATTCCTTTACAACATTCTCCATTACTTTTGATTTTTATTTCGTCCTTAAAAAAAATGAAATTTCTTTGATAATTGCATTTGAGATGCATTCGGAAATTCTGTTAGGATTTTTTTTTTAAATTGTCTGTCTTCCGGAAATTCCTTCAAAAAGTTTGCCGGAAACGCATTCACAAACTCTTTCGGGCCTTACATCAGGAATTCTCTCAGAAAGTCCTTTAGGAATTCTTTCGAAAATTCTTCACATAATTCCTTCGGAAATACTTCTACGAATACCATCGGAAACTATTTCATTCCTTAATAAATTTCGAATGAATTCCAGCAGGAATATTGTATGATTTTACTAAAGAGAACGTTAATGGATTTTCGGAAGAATACCTATATGAGTTTCCGCAGAAATTCTCATAGGATTTTACCAAGACGAGCTCGGTGATCTAGTGGCTATCGCTTCTGTCTTATAAGCAAGAGATCGTGGTTCAATTATAGGCACATCCCATTCCTACTTTGTATTTCTCTCTCAGTTTTTTTTTATCTGTATTTCACGTTCTACCAATACGATTCCTACCAATCGATTCCATACTAACAATTCCAAAACCCCCTGTGGCATCTATGAGTAGAGTTCTCTGCATCTTTCTTAAGTAGGTGTTCAACTAAACGATGGTTTCTGGGGCCCTTCTTAGCCTAGCGGTAACACGCTCGGCTATAAAGCAAGAACCTAGCAGTTAATAACTGTGGAAGCGCAAACACTAAGCAGCGAGGCGGCAATGTCACAGAGGGGGATGTAATACCAATAAGAAGAAGAAGTCCAACTAAGAATCCTTCCTCTCTCTCAGCATTCGCAAGGACGTGGCCAGATAGGACCTCAACTGTTGAAGAGTGCCTTGCTTCCATCTAAAAGATAGTGATTAGTCTCTTACAAAAGACTATGCTTGTACCACCTACGAATTTGTGCGAATTGCTCAATGCCAACGCTAAATCCTCGAGGAATGAAATTTCCCAAGTAATTAGGAGTTTCAAAACAAAATCTCGTTTTCCTTCAGAAATTCTTTCAGAAACTCTGCCAAGAACTTTTTTGGCACATTAAACCACTTTCAAAAATCCACGGTAAAATTGACTTTTTCAGCCATTGATTTTTTTCATCCACGCCGGTTCACGCCGCCGCCGCCGATGAAAACCAACGGCGCGCCGCCGTGACGCCGCCGCCGCCGGGGCACAAGTGACCACCACGCCGCCGCCGCCGATAATATGACCGGCGCACAGGTCTAGACAATACCTCCGAAAGTTGTTTTGCTCCTATCAAAAACCAAAGATGTGAACAACCTTGGCGATAACGTTGATTCAAAGTTCTTCATTATACAGGTTGAAGCTAACTTTCCGGGAATTCAACGCAACGCCGTTGAAGTTAAATTTTTGAACAGGTAACGTCAAATAATGTTCATAGGGTTGCTTAACCTTACCCACGGGCTACGTTGTTTTTTCAGTTTACAACCAATAATACCAATAATGTTCTAACCAATATTTATATGAAGTATAAAACACAAATATTTTAATTTTTTTTCTCGTTTTTTATCTTAACAGAATTGTTTCCTGTCTTGGAGAAAATTGCGCTAACAAGTAACAACATTCGCACACGTGCTCCGAGAGTCAATCTTAACCGAAAGGCTCCATTACAAGCAGCGTGTTCATCACGATTCACCCATCATAATAAAACCCACCAACCACCATCAGAATCTAACCGAAAACAAAAACATTTGCAATCGCGTATACGCGTATACTATAGTGCAATGCAGTGAGACGACTGCAAACGAGAGAGCGACCATTAGTGCCAAGTGAGAGAATTCCGTTTTCATCAGCTCGCTTACAGCGGCACGTTAGCACGCGCTTCAAGTCTGCATCCTTTCCTATCGGGGGAGACCGCGTGCGGACTGACTAAACCAACCATCTACCAGTTGCGTTTTAACCGCGACCGCGAGCACTCGTGTTTTCCGACCGTTTTTCTTCCTCGAAAGGTACTAAAGGTTGTGTGCATCAAGGAAATTCGTACACAGATTCAGTTCAGAGTGCATTCCAGTGCGGTGCAGTGTGGGTTTACAGTTTTCCCGATGGCCAGTACCCATTGAAATAGGGAAAGCAAGTGGAAATCTGGGGTGGAAATTGATAGCCCTGCGATGTTCGTAAGCTGACTGTGAGTGTGTGGACGCAGATTTTCCTTTCCCCAAGTGACATTGAAATTTTCACCGACCAACAAGGGGCAGATGGAGAAGGAGGGTTTCGGTTCAGTGTTTTTTTTTTTTAATTTGTCACTGAAAAGTCGGTGTCAGTTTTCGTGATTGGTACGGCAAATGCGGACCGGCGAAATACCTACGCTGTGAGGCTTCTGCTTGGGTGTGACGAAGGCTAGACGACTTCTAGAGAAGTGAAATGTGTTGAACAATGGAGGAGGAAAATTCATAGATACAATCAATTTGGACAACGGCATGGGGCGTCCAAAACAGTTGCGAATGGCGTGAGACAATACGAAACAGCGGACAGTGGAGAGACGACACTAAATCGTGGGTGCACACGCGTTTTGTTTTCGCGTATATATTAACGTCGCGTGGTGCGTAGAGGCTTTGTGAGCAGGAAGAAGAAGATGTGGAAGTGAACGGGTATCAACGAAGATACTTGTTTTCTTGAACAGTTTTATGTTGTTCTCGTCAAGGTTTTAGAGACGATGTTTTATTCATTTTCATATGATAAGCGACAGCGAACCAAGCAGTAGAATTTGGCCTCGCAAGAAGTGGCGGGTTTTTAAACATTTATTAAATAAACTATCATAGATCAGCCGAATAGCTTCAAAATCAACTACTGAGGCATTCCACGGGGGCATGTCAGTCGATCCTGAGCGACCATTTCGAAAATATTTGAAACTCCGCACAGTTTTTCAATCTCATCTAAATCGCCATTTTTCGATATCAAATCTTCATAGCCAGCCACGACTAACTTTTCAAAACGGTCAATCTGAAAACAGTTCAAAAATACTTAAAAAGCTGCACAGCAAAAACGGAATGTTCGATTGTTATGATTTTTTCAGCAAAGTTAGACAACTAAATGGTGATTCTTAAGAAAATGTGCACAGTAAAAAAAAATTTTTTTTTGCCTTTAAAAATATCATTTTTGTCACAAAAACTCAAATATCTCAAAACCCTATCTTTTTCGAACGTAATTTTTTAGGGAAAACGGTCCATTATATTAGCTATCTACCATAAAAATTTGGTGATGGTAAACTAATAAACAAAAAGTTATGACATTTCAAACATTTCACAATTTTCACAGTTAGTAAAAAAATTTTTTTCTGTGTAAGTTATTTCGAGAATTGCAGTTTGATGCAGATTTTATTGTTAAGGGACGTGATTTAAACAAGTTGTTTTCATGATATTTTGATTTAATTATTCATAGCATCTATAAGAAACTTAGACACGATCCAGTGTTGTGATCAAAAGTATTGATAGTGTCATAATTTTCATTGCACGTGACTGGCGAAAAATTCTTTTAATAGTGTTGAAACCTGTTGATAATAACGTTGATAGAAACATATCAGAAATGTTATTTTTAAGACAAAAGCTGCAAAATCAAAGATTTATATACACGTGTACGTCTATAGTTTACCTGCAAAAATATACCTCTTAGAGAATAGACTTTATGATCGGGAGGAAACGGGTATCTTCAACAACAACAAATGCATGATAGGTACATACCATGACAATGCTCACGAAAAAGCAAAAAAATTACTACTACTAAGGTTGTTAAAGATCTTATAGTAATTATTTTCTTCAGTCAAGCAAATGACACCAAACTAGTCAGTAAAAACTTAAAAGTGATTTTGTTTATTGAAATATTACGAACAACATGAGTAGTCGCTTTCTCAACTGTTGTAGGCCGTTTGATGGAAAAAAAGTGTTCAAAAGAGTTACGAAATCTCACCGAAAGCACCATAGATAAACTGAAACGTCCTGCCGTCTAAACGTTGACAAAAGAGCAATCTGTATATCATCGGTTGAGCAGAGCGCAGGAAGTTCGAAAACGACAGCAACTGAGGAATTGCCAGATGTATCGACAACAACTGAGGAATTACCAGAAGTATTAAGTGCTGAGAGCCTTGCCACCGTACCATCAGCGAAATCTGTTTCAACAAATCAATCGGAAGATGAGTGTATCCAAAAGGTCAACATCGAACGCTTTAACGAGGGCATAGCTGGGATAAAAGTGACCTGATTAAATGGAGTAAGATGGACTACGTTTATTACCCGGAGAAAAATACCGTGAAATAAACGAAGCTGTACGAAGAAACCTCTTCAAATTAGGACCTGATGATGTGGGAAATACAGACTACGATGAGGTAATTATAAATATGAAGGAAAGGTTCTCGAATGCAGCCACGACAAGGAAAGAAAAATTATTGATTTTGTCGATGCTGCCAAGTTCGTGGTCTATTCAGGATGCCATTGATGAGTTCAAAACCAATAGAAATACAGTAAAAGAGGCAAAACAATTGAAGAATAACTGTCTTTCAACCAAAAATACTAGGTCTAGTACTGCATTAACAGATGAGACAAAAGAAATAGTAGTTCAATATTTTGAAGATGATGAAGTAAGTCGAGCTATGCCTGGTCAAAAGATTATGTATCAGTAAAAAAGATGGAAAGCGTCAAGCAATCCAAAAACGATTAATGATGACGACTTTGAAAGAAGCGTACACACGCTTCAAGGAAATTCACGATAATATTAAAATAGGTTTTTCCTCATTTGCAAGCCTTCGGCCAAGGCAATGTAAGCTTCTTTCCAATTCAGGAACACATAATGTGTGTGTGCACAACCCATGAGAATATTAATCTTATTTTACATAGTTTGAAAGGAATCAATTTAACAAAGGATATTAAAATGTTAACTGGTAGTCTTTTGTGTGAAAATACAACATCAAATTGCTATCTACGATCTTGTTCGGATTGTCCAGATTCTTCATCATTGGAAAATACTTTATTCGCTGAGTTTGAAGAAACATATATTGATCAGTTATCATTTGAGCAATGGGTGACCACGGATAGATGTGACATAGAAACTATTGTAAAACCTGTAGATGAGTTTGTGTCATATTTTTGCTTGAAATTAGAAAGTTTAATCCCTCACGATTTTATTAAAACAGAACAATCCAGCTTTTTAAAAAATACGAAAAATACATTACAAAATGGTGAATTTTTAGTCATTTGTGATTTTTCTGAAAATTACAGCTTTGTATTGCAAGATGAAGTGCAGTCCCATCACTGGAACGTACAACAAGCTACAATTCATCCATTCGTTATTTATTTAAATGGAAGTACGCAAATTGAACACTTAAGTTTTATTATAATTTCCGAAGATTTAAGACACGATTCAGTATCCGTAAACTTGTTCATTGAAAAAATGATTAACTTTTTACGCGTTGATAAGCATAAAGAAGTCAAAAAGATATATTTCATGTCTGATGGAGCAGCGTCGCAGTACAAAAATCGTAAGAATTTTTCGAGCCTATGTCAATTTAAATCAATGTACGGAATTGATGCAGAATGGCATTTTTTTGCTACATCACATGGCAAAGGTCCTTGTGATGCTATTAGAGGAACAATTAAGCGCATGGCCACAAGAGCAAGTTTAGCCAAAGAACGTGAGCATCCAATTAAAACTGCGAAAGAACTTTTTGATTGAGCAAATCGTAGAAAAGAAAAAGATTTAACTAAATTATCATTTTGTTTTACTACTACTGAAGAGTACGAAATAAAGGCTTCAGAGCTCAGCGAGCAATTTAATAACGCGAAAACGATCCAAGGAACCCAAAAATTTCACTGTTTCATTCCATTGTCGGAAAATAAAATTAAAGCAAAACTATACTCAAACTGTGCTGATAATAATTCAAAAGCGTTCGATATTTTAAAAATTTGAATAAAAATAAATAAAAATAAGTATTAATAAACTGTTTTCATGATATCATAACCCATACCAAAATTCAAACCCAAAACTCTTAGAGTTTCTATAACAACATTGTGTAACTGCCACATTTAATTTAATACTTAGGATAATATTAATTCATTTTTATTTATTTATACATATGTATAATATTTATACATATAATATACATAATATCGATGAATACATAAATATGGAATATCATACAAACAACTTGTTTAACTCACGCAAGGCCCTTAACAATAAAATCAGCATCAAACTGCGATTCTTGAAAAAAAAAAATACACGGAATTTTTTTTTTGTTTACTATATGTGAAAATTGTGAAATGTTTGAAATGTCATAACTTTTTTGTTTATTAGTTTACCATCACCAAATTTTTATGGTAGATAGCTAATATAATGGACCGTTTTCGAAATTATTACGTTCGAAAAAAGATAGGGTTTTGAGATATTTGAGTTTTTGTGACAAAAATGATATTTTTAAAGGCAAAAAATTTTTTTTTACTGTGCACATTTTCTTAAGAATCACCATTTAGTTGTCTAACTTTGCTGAAAAATCATAACAATCGAACATTCCGTTTTGCTGTGCAGCTTTTAAATATTTTTGAACCATTTTCACATACACCCTTTTGAAAAGTTAGTCGTGACTCAATATGAAGATTTGATATCGAAAAATGACGATTTAGATGAAATTGAAAAACTGTGCAAAGTTTCAACTCAATAGAAAATCATGAATTAAAAATTTTCTTAAATTTTGATGCTGTTGCTTGGAATCGCTCTACTGTGAAAATACAGCATACGATTTGCTCATGCTACAATAATGTCTCATATTTTTATTCTTTGTGGCATAAAGGGCCATATAAAGTGAATATGAATATGAATTATGGAATCTATTCATCAATGAAACTTGACTCAAAATAATAGTTAGGCTGTTTAAATTGGATTTAAAAACGAGTATCAGTATCAGTGACAAGACACATTTTTTTGCATTTATAGTGGAGTTTCCGTAACAGAATAAAAAAAGGAATGTTGCAATTAAGATGTATAGCTACAGCTGCCATGTCGTAACCTACGTCTACTGGAGCAAACCCTCGAGCTTTTGGGCATTATTAGTTAAGCCTATTGTCAATGATCACTCCCAAGAGCTTTTTAGTACCGCTTGGAATTAACTCACGCAAATAGCCGGCCCTTGAACCGTCTTAAAAACGAGGAGGATCATATGGCTGGAATTCATTCGACCGCTAGGCCACTAGAAAAAACTGTAAAAAAATATACTATGGAAAAACGGATAGACGAGTATTTAAAATCATCTTATTTAACGAAAACCCCTCTAAGCAAAATATCAGGTTGGCATATCAGGAGGGCAAATCTTCAGCGACGGCGAAGTTAGTTACAAAGCTGGGAAGATATTTCGAAGAAAAAGTTATTTAACTTGCAGGCAGCGTTCCTTGACATTGAAGGAGTATTCGATAACACATCTCACAGTTCAATGAAGGATGCTATGTTGAAACGAGGTTTCGATGTATGTATTGTTGATTGGATTGGCGAGATGTTATCAAAAAGAGAAATATCAGCTAACCTTTGAAGCTCATCAACTAGTGTAAGAGCAGTTAAAGGGTGTCTCCAAGGAGGTCTTTAATCGTTGATGATATTTGCAAACAACTGAAAGCTCGAGGGTTCGAAATTATTGGCTTCACGGATGATATGGTATTATTGGTTAGAGCAAAATATGAAATTATTTCTAATCAAATACAAATTGCTCTAAATTTCATCACATTATGCTGTGAAAAAGAAGGATTAAACATAAATCCTTCAAAGACCACATTAGTGGCATTTACAAGGAAAAGAAATAATTCATTTCCTATTTTGAACTTGAAAGGAACAGATTTGAAACTCAGTCAAGCATCTTGGAGTTAGACTTGACAGTAAGTTGAATTGGAACTTACATCTCGAAGAAGGACTTTGTTTGACATGACATTTAGAAAATCCACATATCCATCTAGATGCACTTACTTAGAAAAGATTATAAAATCGTTTAGACAGAGTAAAATTAAAGAGCAGACTCTTCGCTCAGGATTAATTGTATTTTACACCGATGGTTCTAAGATAAATAATCAATTTGGAGCAGGCGTTACTGGCCCAGGGATAAAGAAATATGTCGATTTCCATGGGCAAGTGGCCAACTGTTTTCCAAGCAGAAGCTTAAGCTATTCTAGAATGCTAATTTATGATTATGCCGAAATTATAGGCATTCCAATATTTGCATAAGGTCTGATAGTCAAGCACCATTAAATACTTTTAAATTAGCAACGTACACACCTAAACTTGTTTGGGAATGTGTTCAGTCACTCCAAACCTAGGGTTGTCGTAACAAAGTAAACCTTTATTGTGTTTCTGGTCATTGTGGCATTGAAGGCAGTAAACAAGCCAATATGCTGACAAGACTTGATTCATCTCGTCAATTCATAGGTCCCGAACCTTTTAGTGGTGTATCTACGTGGTATCTTAGAATGGAACTAAAATCTTGGGAACATTCGAAAATAAAGGGCATATGGAAAAGCACCCTAATTACGAGGCAGTCTAAACGGTTCATTACATCTAACGTATTTACCACTCGTAGAATTCTAGATCTTTAAAAAAAGGTTTAGGTACATATACAGATCTTATAACAGGCCATTTCCCGAGCCGATATCACTTGAAGCTCTTAGGAAAACTTCAAGATGATGTATGTCGTTTTTGCGGCATACATGTAGAAGACTTGGAACATCTTTTATGCCATTGTCCGGAAATTTTTAAAAGAAGATTACAGTTCTTCAGCAGGGGGCTGAAAGAAACCCTCTGAGGTTTGGAGAACAAGCCCCAATATGGTATTACGATTTATTAGAACCATAATACCGTATTGGGAAAATGCTAGTAATAAAAGTGATGTGATTGCTCTACATCAGCGGTTCTCAACCTGGGGTACATGTACCCCTGGGGGTACCTTCGATGTCTCCAAGGGGTACCTCGGGCAAAAATGCGTAATGGCGGATGTATAACAATTCCAATATAAACTTATTAATAAGGTTTTGATAATTGTATGATTTTTTATTTCCAAACATGGTATTGTATATTATATGCATGGTGATCAATATATCGAGCCCGTAGAATCCTGCAAACTACACCAGCACCACCAGGACTGTGGGACAAAATTTCAAAAGAGCAAAACGTCATGTGACTTAAATCTAGAATCTAAAGGTTTTGGAAGGCTTTATTTGAGAGGTATGAAGGCTTTTTTTTCGAAAAGTTCAGTAGCATCATAATAAAAGACTTAAGAGCCTTCTTCTAAGCAGCACGTGAGATTCCTTTTGAGTGGAAAAGAAACATTTTTTCAAGAGGCTAGGAAGCCTTCTTTCAAGAAGTTCGGAAACCTCCTGTCAAGAGCACGCATGATATAAATCGCCTATGAGATTTGATAATTTATGATTTAACCACTCTTGACAGTAGAATTCCACCTCGGCTCGGAAGTCTCCTTCCAAGAGGCTCGGAAGCCTCTTTCCAAGAGGCTCGGAAGCCTCCTTCCAATAGGCTCGGAAGCCTCCTTCCAAGAGGCTCGGAAGCCTCCTTCCAAGAGGCTCGGAAGCCTCCTTCCAAGAGGCTCGGAAGCCTCCTTCCAAGAGGCTCGGAAGCCTCCTTCCAAGAGGCTCGGAAGCCTCCTTCCAAGAGGCCCGGAAGCCTCCTTCCAAGAGGCTCAAGCCTCCTTCCAAGAGGCCTCAAAGCCTCCTTCTAAGAGGCCTGGAAGCCTCCTTCCAAGAGGCCTCAGAAGCCTCCTTCCAAGAGGCTCAGAAGCCTCCTTCCAAGAGGCCTGGAAGCCTCCTTCCAAGAGGCTCGGAAGCCTCCTTCCAAGAGGCTCAGGAAGCCTCCTTCCAAGAGGCTCAGGAAGCCTCCTTTCAAGAGGCCTGGAAGCCTCCTTCCAAGAGACCTCAGAAGCCTCCTTCCAAGAGACTCGGAAGCCTCCTTCCAAGAGGCTCAGAAGCCTCCTTCCAAGAGGCTCAGGCCTCCTTCCAAGAGGCCCGGAAGCCTCCTTCCAAGAGGCTGGAAGCCTCCTTCCAAGAGGCTCAGGAAGCCTCCTTCCAAGAGGCTCGGAAGCCTCCTTCCAAGAGGCTCGGAAGCCTGCTTCCAAGAGGCTCGGAAGCCTCCTTCCAAGAGGCTCGGAAGTCTCCTTCCAAGAGGCTCGGAAGTCTGCTTTCAAGAGGCTCGGAAGTCTGCTTTCAAGAGGTTCGGAAGTCTGCTTTCAGGAGGCTCGGAAGCCTCCTTTCAAGAGGCTCGGAAGCCTCCTTTCAAGAGGCTCGGAAGCCTCCTTTCAAGAGGCTCGGAAGTCTCCTTTCAAGAGGCTCTGAAGCCTCCTTTCAAGAGGCTCGGAAGCCTCCTTTCAAGAGGCTCGGAAGCCTCCTTTCAAGAGGCTCGGACGCCTCCTTTCAAGAGGCTCGGAAGCCTCCTTTCAAGAGGCTCGGAAGCCTCCTTTCAAGAGGCTCGGAAGCCTCCTTTCAAGAGGCTCGGAAGCCTCGTTTCAAGAGGCTCGGAAGCCTCCTTTCAAGAGGCTCGGAAGCCTCCGTTCAAGAGGTTCGGAAGCTTCATTTCAAGAGGCTCGGAAGCCTCCTTTCAAGGAGGGGTACCTCTCAAGAAAAATTCTGAAAACCGCTGCTCTACATAGTTAATGCGTCAACTTGATTCAGCTACATTAAATGGGGCATATATCACAATAGATCTATCAAATGGTCGTAGTGATTTAATTACCCAACAGAGGAAAGGTGTGTGGACAAATATGTAGTTTTGCCAAAACTCATCTGGCCGAAAGTCATTAGGCCTAAAATAACAAATGCCGAAATGAGCAAACGATCAAACTGATAATTTCACCGAAGATGTCAGATGGCCGGACAAGTCATTTAGCCAAAAAATCGTTTGGCCGAATAGGTCAATTAGCCGAAAATGCCATTTCGCTGAAATGGTCGTTCGGCAGAAAGGGCCATTTGGCCAAAAATGTCATTTCTGGCCGGACGTGTCATGCGGCAGAAAATGCCGTTCAGCCAAACAGATAATCACTTGTCATAAGACGAGTTTGTACTTTCCAATGTAATTCCACCACTTGATTGTACCTTGACAGATACGTATTTCGACCTCAACGGTAAGGTCGTCTTCAGTGTCTCGTACTTGACTCGACTTGCTCGATGTTATTTGACCGAAATGGACATGCGGCCAAACTGGTAATTTCGACGAAAATGTTGTTTTGCCAAACATTAGTGATGATTTGAAGATAATTGAGAAGTAAGAAATAAAGGGTGGTAGGTAGGTAGGGTGGCTCAAATTAGTATTGAAAAAACTTTTTTCAATTTTTTTTGATGGGCCTCCCTCTTATTCGGTTCTATTTGATGCCCTGGTATCCTGGACAAAATTTCAGCCGAATCGGTCAACGTTTGGGCGGTGCTAAACTCGTTGGAAGTTTATATACAAAAATTTATGGAGAAACATCCAAAAACAGTGAATTGCAGTTGGACGGCACTACTTACGACGAAGAACTATGATACTCATTCAGATATGGAAGAATTCAACACAGAATGTTTTGCAGAAAACCGCGAGAAGATTAGAGTTTGCCCGGCTAAGTTATTAGCATTTCTCTGATCTGGGTTTTGAGCAAATTTCGTTTCTTTTACCTTTGAAAAAGAATAAATTCACCCCTACAACACTCCAGAAAAATGCTAATATCTTTGCCTAATAAACTCTAATCTTCTCGCCGCATAACATTCTGCAATAAATTCTACAAAAACTGAATGAGTAAGGTACACTGGGGGAAGTGGAAAAGGAAAAATCGATAGTGCATGTTTGAATTAGTATAAAACCAGTTCAAATGATCTAAATGCGTTCAATCAAAATGGGCTATCAAAAACAGTCAATTTTGCACCAACTGTGTGGTAATTATACCATTTTGGTGGCTTGTAATTTATGGAAATAGATTTTAAAATTAGGAGTTGTTTTTCCACTTACCCTAATGGGATGGGGTAAGTGGAAAACCCATGTTATCTTGACCTTCAATAGTGATGAGTAGTTACATATAACTAAAATCAATACGATAATTGCTCTGAGTATCTTTTGTGGAATAATTTCATTACCTTCACGGAATAGATCCTCAAGGAATTCTCGTAATAGCTAGGGGAGGGCTGGTTTTGCTTTCTCGAACACTAAGTGTACGTAAAATCTATATGTTCGCCCCAAAGATGAACTTTTTAAAGGAAAAATGGGACTTACAGGGTTATAAACTAATCAACACAGTTTAACGAATTAAGATGATGTCTGTATGTGCGTATTTGTATGTATGTGTGTGCGCAAAGCACGTACAAAATTATCAGCTATTCTTAAGCACTTGTCCTTAACCAATTTGTTCGCAAAAAAATCACATTCAACGGCGAAACTTGTTATGAATAAAAATTAATGTGAATTATCCAATATATTCACCTATCAGTGCTGTTTTTAACTTTCTTATACATTTTTTTCATATCTAAAACATGTGAAAGGCATCAATACCGATAGGTGGATTAATCAGGCATTTTCTCATTTATATTAGTCCAATCACCACTGGAATCACAATGATAACAAAGAAGGAACATATTAAGATTCATAGCTTTCGAAATAAACCCTGGAGGAGAGTAAACAATTGCGTAATTAGAACATTATCCACTTCCCCCGCAGTGTTTGATACCTGGGGTAAGTGTAAAATCTTTGAATTATTTGCTTTCTTGGTACAAACCACTACCAATTGAATGGGATTAGTTTAATTGTATTAAAATGGTCACCTGTGATATAAATTCACTTGAAAAAAGGACAATTGGTGCAAATAAGAATTGATTTTATGAATGAAAAAATCAACTTTTCGCGAAACCTAAAACTACAGTTCAAGCGTTAATCGGGTTAGTGTATGTATTATTCAAATTGCAACATAATATTAGTGCGAGCATCAAAGTATATTCTTGCATAATGTTATGATGTGGTAAAAACTGTAAAATATGTACAATTCCAATTTTTCGAGTCGATTTTTACACTTACCCCCTTTTTCCACTTCCCCCAGTGTACCTTATCATGGATCTGGATCGTAAATTGTGCCATCCAACTGCAAATCACTGTCCATCACCGGCCCATAAAAATATTTGAAAAAGTGTTTTTGAGCCACCCCAGTGCTAGGTAATTTGGCATAAAGTCGTTTCGATAAAGTCGTTTGACCTAATGCTGTTTGGCATAAGGCCGTATGACATAAAGGTCGTTTGGCATAATGTCGCTTGCCATAACAGCCGTTTGGCATAATAGTTATGTAATCACCGATTTCAGAACTCATGTATACTATGTTCAATTATTTATAATTATTATCGCTTGAACATTATAAGAGAGATGCTTTGAATTGTTTTGTTTTGAATTTCGGTTCAAGTCGTAGGAAGATAAGATCCCTCCTTTCGAAGGATGGCAGAATGCAGAAGATGATGCAGTTCTTTCCTTCAATTCAAGCATTTAGATGGTTAGAAGCAAGGAAAAATGAGATTCCTTGATTTATAGGATGCATTTGCCCGGCAGAAGGTAAAACCTAAGCAGCACACATGTTGTTGAGAAGTTAACGTAACTCATATACCAAATTTGGTCATATTTGAGTTGCTGCAACCAAATAAGTGTGGATTGTGTTACTCAGGAAGATGATATGGTTCCTTTGTTCAATCCTGGCAGTTGCTCGGTTTAAGGTAAAGTAGCATGTGATTTCTCCTTGTATGCATTTGAATGCATTTGCCTGGCAGACGGCAAAAGACGACATGGTTCATTCTTCCAATTTGGGCATTCCCGGTGTTGAACTTAGTCTGTAGATTAAAAAAACACCTTAATAAAGATTAAAAAAAAAAAATTTGGGCATTTGTTCGGTTTTAGAAAAGGGAAGTAATGATTCCTTCTTTCTAAGGATGCATTTTCCAAGCAGAAGCCAGAGAGGCTATGACAAATCTTACTTATCAATCACACAGCTCAAATAACAATTATGTCAAACGGCTATTATGCCAAACGACTTTATGCCAAACGGTCATTATGCCAAACGACATTATTCCAAACGGCATTATGCCAAAGGACTTGATGCCAAACGGAGTAGAATCAAAATAAAGAGAGAGAAGTAGAGAAGAAGAAATAAGAAGTAGGAAGTGAGTCATCTCACTTATTAGTTCTTACTGATCATTTCCACTCCTCTTCTATTGATGTGAAAAATGAGAAGCTCGAAGCCCGAAGTGAGGAAAGAGAAGTGCGAAATGGTAAGGGAGATATGAGGAGTGAAGAAAAGAAGTTAGACGTTTCGTCTCTCTCTTTTTGGCCTTTCTGGCAAAAAACAATTCTGGCCAAACGGCATTTCGGTCAAACGGCGTATTCGTCCAATTGACATGCCCAGCCAAAAGAAAGTTTGTGCCAAATGACCGTTTCTGCCACGACATTTTCAGTCAAAGTCGAAAACTTTCATTTCACTTTCAAATGAACTGACACTCAGTAGACAGCTTCGTCATTGACTCGTGTTTGTTTTGCTCCGTTGCTCGGCATTGCAGACATGAGTATCTCACAGAATATTGGCTATCAAGCAAAATTAGCTGCCTAATACTCAAAACCCGACTGACAATCAAGCGTAAAAAATGAGTATCGAGTGGAGCTGAAATGAACATTTCTAATTGATTTGTACCGAAAAATGAAAATTATTTCACATTATATGCTGAACAGATCAACATCCTTTAGAAATCTGGCTTTGAAATGGTCAATCCAAGCACTGTAATATGGAACGATATAGATATTTTATTATTTGAAATCGAGTATAAATGTGCCATACTAAAGATAAATGTTGACTCCGCACATAACAATGACTTGTTTTGGTGCTGGATGTCATATATTTCAGTGAAGTGGAAGTGATTTTACCAGTCCCTGTCATTTGGCCGAATAACATATTCGGCCTGATAGCACTTTCTGCCAAACAACCTTTTCGGCCAAACAGAAAATGACCTGCTCAGCCGAAAAACATTTTCTGCCAAACGGTGTTTTCGGTCAAATGGCCTATTCGGCCAAATAGCCATTTCAGTGGACCGTCATTCTGGGTCATAAGCCTTTGTGCCCAAACTATGTTCAGCCTGATAACCGTTTTGGCTAAACTTTCAATTTGACCAATTTACATCCAGCCGAACGACACTTTCGCACCAGCTTGCACTGATAAACGGTTTCTTGACGTTAATCGCATAAACCGCACAGAACCGAATTCCTCTCCGCGGTTTTCACCACAGAGTTGATAACATCTACCGCAGACCTACCCTTATGAAACGCAAACTGATTGCTTGATAGGCTGTCCGTACATTCGGTGTACGGAGTCAGCCGGTCGAGAATGATCCTTTTTTTATTCTTTATTAAAGAGGTTTGCAGCCCTAGGTTGCCCTAGGTTCACCTCTGAGAAAGAATGGTCCTCTCAAGCAACTTCTCTGGTTTGTCTATACGCCTATCAATCGTCAGGTGGTGTCCCAACCCTCGGTAGCAACACCCGTGTCTATTTCTTCCACATATTAGGGAAACTAAACACTTCCAAGCATCTCTGCATGACTGTCCTGAACATGGTCACCGCAAGCAACGCTTCATTCTTCACCAATGCTATTACGGTGCTGAAGGCTGAAGACCTGTAGAATAGGACGGAAAAGTACCTCGATAATCTACCTTGGGGTAGACCGTTCAGGGAGTGCTGGTCTTTTCCATTACTATCCTGTAGGCATAGCCCCAAGGATTGCCACTCTGACATGGATTGTCGAAACACACACTAATGGCCACATAGACGCCAGTTTTGCAGCTTTGAACGTAATGCGGCGTTCATGCCTCTCCACCCTTCGCCCAGTCCTAAGGCAGGTTGATCGAAGATCTCCAATCGCTGCAATCCACCAGTTAGATCAACCTTTGCGGCAAACTGGCATCGCATGCGCATGACAGAACAGCTATTAGCGCATTCCTGTTCAGGCTTCTGGTGTTATTCTCCAGTCCCCAGGTTCCTACACAGAAAAAAATAATGAAATGTAAACAACACGTTAAACTTGAGACGCATCAATTTACACTATTCGACGCGGAAATTGTCCTCTTCCTAACAAGTTTGCTTACAACTTGCAAGCAATATTGACGATTCAATATTGGACTTTTTTTATCTGTGTACTAGAACAGATAAGACATATGTATCTATTGTTTACTGCATGTCTTTCTACTCCATTGCTATTGAGAGTAAATGAAACAGTCGTTGTTATTCATACTCATATACTTTTTCTTGATTGATAACTTTTGAGGGAAGTCAGATTTTTTTTTGGAAAAGATGTTTAATTTTGATACACATTAAGTTAAGTTTGCCATTTTAAGGTGTTTTCATGAGATATTGCGAAAAAAGATTCGGCTGCCAGTGGGACTTGAACCCGCACTATTTCATTAAGTACACATACGTATTACCAATTATACAACAGCTGCCCTTGCGAGAAGTTGTTCCATAACCAGCTAATAACGATGGGATATCAGTCAATTCCCCGTATCTATCGAATCTGCTTTGGCAACATTTCACACCCTGTTCTCTCTACCCAACTATGTGTATCAGAATTGAACAACAGTCGGTTGCGTTTGAATCACAAACATGTGCTTCTATTTGTCGTATTGAGGCGGATTTGCTTCTGCAACGACAGTAGAGGCTTGCTTGCCACCGAGCGTGGAATAACATATTCAGATATTTCTTTAACTTGATGTAAAGCCGATTTAAATTAGGGCACAAATGGAGTAGGTGGGTAATTTAAAAGCAAATGAGTTGTTCCATACTCTTCCGACAATCACTCATAAGTATTAACAAGAAGAGTAACAACTTGAGCATAGTGTGGTAGATCTAACTCCGTAACACACCACATAAAGTTGCCTGCCGAGCCCAGCATTATAGCAAATTCGATCCCTTACAATCCCAGGACTTGTGTCCAGATTCAAAGTACCTAAAACATCTTTCAAATGAGGCTGATTGCAACATGCTTACTATAGTTACCTGATACCTGATAGTCAAATTGGAACCTAATGAAGGTAACCATGTAGGAGCATCCTTTTCGGAAAATAATAAGTCGGAGTCAAGTAAGAGACACTGAAGACGGCCTCACAGTTGAGGCCAACCTTTCATAAGCTGTACCACTCGATTGTGCTCCACAATGCAACAGCAGGATCAGTTTGCCTGTTCTGGTACGTCTGGCGCTCCGCACGTAGTCACGCAGTGCCGAAAGACACTGAACTTCAGCACTTCGGAGTACCTACCAATGACGGCTTTTACCAACAAGGTGGCACCAACGTAGGTACCCCCAAATAAGGAGTATGCCTCGGTCGGTGAACCTTTCTTGGACTTCTCGCTTCAGGCCGCTTTTGTAATGAGCGCGTCTTGTTCTCGTTGTGCAACTTGTACAGATTGTCGAAGATTCAGAAGGTTCTGTTTTAGTTGTTTCTGGTATTGTTTCGGCCGCTCATGAGCTCGATAAAGACATCGATCTGCTCGACGACTACCCAGGTTCAGGATACTGCTCCCCGAGTTTGTTAACAGCCTGCAGATTACTCTGGTTATCGACCCTCCCCGCTCAGGCAATGCTGTCGTCGTGTTCGCTAGCGACTACCTTAAGATCTCGCCAGATCCCTTCTTGAGGTACAAAATCTATAATTACTGGAGATAAAAAAAAACAAAGTCCGTGTGCTTACCTAGAACGACTCCAAGAGTAGCGAACCGGTACCGTGTATCGCACTCGCCGGAAAACGTGTTGCCCATATACTAACCGACCATCAGCTTCCCTTATCGTCGTTTTAGTAGACCTTAAACTTCGATGTATTGGATGCTTAATTCAAAAATACTTTACTATTGAAACACAATATTTCCTATTCCTGTTCACCCACTTTCAGGTTCAATCCTCCACTGAAGCAGCTAACAATCAACACTATTGACCTTCAAACGCCAAACCCCTCCAATAAATTAATAAACCTGATAGCATCCATATTGAAAACATCTCAACACATTAGCGTTTCTCTCGTTCGACCGCGGAGTATTGTGAAAGAAGCTGTCACCTCAACTCCATCCGTACATATCCGCATCATTGTCGGCCGCGGGACATCTATGGCTGGCAAAACTGGACCGGGCGTAGACTGGCCGAATTTTTAATTAAGTGGAAACAGCCGGTAGCTGGCTGTTTTGCAGCCGGTGTTTGTGTGTGAAAAATTTGTGGAATCAACTAAAAATAGTCTGCTTTACGCGTTCCGCACACTCACAGCGAACTTTATTATATTATCCGACCCGACATCGCATCGTCAACCGCGGCATTCCAAGTGAAGAAGACTCGAAGAAAAAAAATCGCGATCACCGCCGGAGCGGAAGGTGCGAATTTTGGGTATCGGGAGTGGTACAAAAACAGCAAAACGGTGAATGCAACTACCCGCAGTACGAATAATTTAGAATTCAGTCCGTGACCCCCTCCCGTCAAGGGGAATTAATTTTTGCATTTCGTTTGTGTGTCGAAAGTGAGCATATTGTTTGATAATTGGTGAGACGAAAAATACGATCACGACCACGCGGTTGGTGGCATATAGTGGGAAAATTTGAATTGCAAAGTGCCAGATTGGTGACGCGAGAACCTGAGCTAATACAAATTGCATCGGTAGTGAAGAAAACATACATCGGCTGTTTCAATTAGTAAGGTAAGAATGAGAACTGCATATGTAAGTCGGGCCTTCAAATCACCGCAGAATTCAATCTTCCATGAATGATACGAGGTGTCGGTCATAATTCAGTCCCGATATTTGTGATAATCAAAATATCTAACCGGTTTTTAATTTAAAACCTTTTTAGCAAACAATAACAAACCGAAAAAGAGGCACGCGGTAGGGGTTCTGAAATGCCAAATATGGAATTAAACGTCTTTTGAAAACAAAAAAACAGCACAGAGAAGATAGGTGATGCTGCTGAAGTGCTCAGTCTTCGGACTGTTTTGATTATTGCTCATCAGATAGAGCCAAGTTTACTGCTCTACCTACCTCTTTTTATAAGTTGGCAAAGAAAAAAACTGAATGCGGTCACTAAATTTTATGGGATCACCGAAAAATTAACATAGAATGGGACCTATAAATGGCGAATGATCGCGTCTCTGGGTCAGGAATGGCAACCACTCGAATTAACTTCAATTCAGCCTTAGTCGTTGACGACAATATTTTTTTATTGGGAGTTATTGCGATCCAAATAAATAAAGCCCAAAACAGAAAATATACGGCTTTATTGCAGAGCTACTTGACTTGACTTCAGCAAACTAAGCTGAAGAAAGCTATTTAAGAATAATGTGTGCTTATTATACTTATCGAATATCTCGGAAATTGACGATTTCGATGACTGTCAGATAATCGTGTATTTTTAAATAGGAAATGTCGTTATTTCTAGACCAACATTTGAAAAAGGCGTAACAGCCTACATGTATTCTTTTCAGTTCTTCGCCTACATACATAGACAAAGAGCTGGAAAAAAACATTGGGCTGCTACGCCCAATGTAGATCTAGATTTCTTCCTTCCGCCTCACCTCATTCAATTTCACCAAAACGTGATTTCAAAGTTAATCGGAGTCCTGAAAATAATCATACATATTTTTTTGTCGAGATCTCAGATTTTTTTTGTTTTTTTTTTTCGAGATGGGCACCATCGTATTTCAGCTAACATGATTTTTGGCGAGATCTCAGTGAAAGTGAGGTTTTGGTTGCTACAAATAGGATAGGATACGAAAAATATTTTGCTGAAAATCATTAACACACCAAATTTTCCGCCGGTATTTTCCAGAAGTAGAATTTTAAAATGTGGTCAGAGGCGTCGCGTGGTCAATTCTTCAACCTGTGCACCGAGCGGCGTATTTCGGTTTTCAGTTGTTTGATGTAGCTATCAATGTATCAGCATTAACATTACAAGTAAGCACGCGTCGGTGATACTTTTTCAAAATTTTATTTGTTGTAGAAAAAAGTTAATAATTCAATGATGAAAATTATGACGAGTTGATGATTGTTCGTGCTTCCCGTATCAAAGTTAAATATTTTGCGAAAACCTGACCTGAAAAAGGGACCTGAATTGGCACAGCCAATATAAACGATCCCATATGTTTCGTCTATCTGCTTCTAAGCAACATTATTATTATTATTTATTCAGACTAAGGCCGAAGTAGCCTTCTAAGCAACATTATATTTATCGAATTAAATTCAAACTAAACTTGAAGTAACAGTGCGTTAAATTGAAAAAGAAACTAATCTGGGGAATCATAATGCTTTTCAGAATGACATATAAGAATCTATTCAATGAAACGACATCTTTTAAATTTAATCCAAGTTATTTCGTAGAATGAGACAAGTCTAAATAGTTATGCGTTCAGAAAATTGAGAATGATTAGATGGCTAATACACATTTGTAATTAGCATGTCATACATATCATAAAAATGGGGTCTGTACAATGAAGTTTATAATCTAAACGTCCCTCAACTATTAGTTATTCTATTTTAGTTTATTCCTTTGATGAATCTTTTTTCCGAAGGGCTGTTTTCATACCACGTGGACAGATGTTGGACAGTTTTAGATGTGCTCTTTCCTTATCAGCGTACACATCTGATCATGCAATTTTTCATTAATTTGTGTGAACCATGGACATTCTTCCTACCCCTCTACCCCCTAGGTTGTCCACATGGTATACGAATAGCTTCTAAATATTTTGGTTATTGGATTTGACGAAAAATTCATCATAGGCCAAAATCCCAATCAATATGAAATATTAAAACGCTTTTGATCCGATGTGCTTATTCAAAACCGGACTTTCACCATGGAACGCTTTGAGAGAGCAGAAAATTTATTTAATCACCGCCTCTTTTCTTTTTCTATTTTGTTCCGATTGCGCGCTCTTCAACCAAACGCGCATGCGCTGTTTGAAGCGGTAGGGTTAAGGCAGGTATTTTCGTCGTTTCGTCATAGTCTCGAAAACCAATAAAGGAGACACTTTTTTGACAAACTCATTCGTATCACATCTTAAGCTCAGGAGATACGTTCTGCTATAATGAAGCTCTAGCGAATGGATGTTGCTTTTGATGGTTTTAGCCCCTATGACGATGGACGGAAATACCTGCCGTGTCCCTATACCTACTTGGTAGGCACCAAACCAATGTGCTTTTCTGCATCGGCACCATCGGCACCAAACCGTGCACTGCCAAACGATTAAAGGCTCCCCCAGATATAAGCGGTTTCATCGCCGAGACGGCGACAACTAGACGCCGCGATACTATCGTTGAGTCGCTGCAGGCAATGTTTGATTTACGCTTCCATACCAACGACGACAGAATCGCTGACGCCAAGCGATTGAATCGCGTCGCGACTGTCGCGTCGCGTGTGTTCGGAGGAACCTTAAGGTGCCCGCCAGAGTAAACGCGACGAGCGATGCGACGCGACTCACGTAAAAGAATAACAATCATTATCAACAGGCTGTCAAATTGCACTGTCGCGTCGCGTCGCATCGCACGTCGCTTTTACTCTGGCTTCGCCCTAACGCTTTGGCTACCTATACATCGCCGATTGCGGTTAAAGCGGGTGACCTGCACATACAAAATAATGCGTATATGATGCATGGAAAACCGTTCTCTGCTGAAAGTGCACGGTTGGACAACATGTTGTAGTGGTACGTCGTTTCTGTATCGTGGAGTAAAATATAACGCGTCCCCATCGAGGAATTTCGGTTGCCTCATATCACATGTCGCCTGTAAAAAATCCGTGCATATTTTAGGATTCAAGACAAAATTTTCAAAACGACTTATCTGCTTTTGTAAACAAAGAATCAAATGACGATTTGACGAATCTGATAGCTCTCCCACGCAAACCAACACTACCAATAGGTAGGTAAAGGTTTCCGCTACCTGTTGATGGTGTTGGTTTGCGTGGGAGAGCTATCAGATTCGTCAAATCGTCGTTTGAATCTTTGTTTACAAAAGCAGATAAGTCGTATTGAAAATGTTGTCTTGGATTATGGATTTATACCAAATCGTTAAATTTGTACTAAACATATGACAAATGCACATAATCCAAGTATTAAGGGTATGCGATAAGACACTTTTTCGTAACGAAACGAAACGAAACGAAATTTAAAATGTCTGTATTGCTTCGAAACAAAACGAAACGAAATATATATTTTATTTCGAGACTTCGAAACGATACGAAATCAACATCTATTTAATTCGAAATTTTTCGAAACGAAACGAAATTTTAAATTTTTTTCCGCGGAATTTTTATTGAATTGATTTTACATTATGTACGCAATTCTCTCATTTTCTTAAAGTCAAATAACTGCTTTGCGACCAATTGAATTATAGTAACAGAAGAAGCAGTCTGTGATGCCGTTTTCCCGTTTACCATTACCGATAAAGTAATAACCCAGCATTTGTGCCGCTTTCAAAGGAATTCATGGTGGAGTGGGTGCTCCCGAATCTGATCAATTTTATATCAGTTCAGCTTTATATCAGTAAGTATGTATATAAAAATATAGGAGTTGTGGGATTTTTTTCTAATTTAAATTCTATTTAACCTTATTTCATTTAAGACTTATGTGATTATGCTGAAGCATACTTCATATTCATTTATCAGCGTGGTTTTATGGTATTGAGCTAAATCAAAACCAGAATATAAGAATATAGTCTGCGCAGATAGAGAACTGTTAATAGCATACATTTGCTCGCTAGACGAATCCTCTGCTCATTTTTAAAATGCACAAAGATATGTCTTTCAGATTGCATTTCAGAAATGTGATCGCAAAGTTTTTACGGCAGCAGTTGCCAGGTAATAGAAATATTTTTTCTTTTTTCATACAAAAAGTTGTACCAAAATGCTACCAGGTGGGCTTCGTGGCCGTGCGGTTAGCGACATCAATCGTTTAGACGCATGGGCTATGGAGTGTGGGTTCGATTCCCGCCCCGGTAAGGAGGAAACTTTTCGTGATCGAAAAATTCTCCATCGGTCCACTGGGTGTTATGTGTCCTGTCTGTTGTCTAGGTGTTTAAGTGGTCAGTCTGTACGACCTCTGGTCGCAGACGGTGTTCCTTTCTTTTTCCTTCCAAATTCAACCTTTTTATAAGAGCTTCGGAAACCCTTCCATTGAGTAAGAAACAGCTGCTCGAATAGTATGAGCCGGTTCCGTCCTCACAGTCAATTAAGATTAGGAGAAGAGAATTAGTTTGATACTCATTATTATAATATTATAAGAGGAATGTTCTGTGTATCCGTAAGTGCCACGGGAAAAGAATCTTTGGTTTGTTGAAAAGGTAATTTATGTGAAACCACCTTAGTAAGCGACTAAATATTTACTGTACACGAACTGTTATTTTGAAAACTCTAAGACGAAAACCGTGGTTCAAATCTGGGTACTGCGGATAGAGCCGCTTTTCTGCGCTTTTGAAATCACTCCTATAAACAAAATTATTTTGCAGTTACTTGGCTGTCAAACATTTCCCGCTCTTCGAATTTCTCTTTCCATGCTGCATGAGGGCGCACAAATGCGCTAGACTCTACATGACTTTACGATTGTTTACATACACCCAACCGGCGGATGTTGGATTTTCTAACAATTCTGTATAAAAATCTACCAAAACCTGTATAAGAACTGGGTAAAAATTTGTATAACATTAAGTTTTGAAAACAGCTTTAAGATTTTATTCAGCGGCGCAGCCAACATTTTTGATAATTCACGACCTACAAGACAGTATGGTTTAAGTCCAAATTTGTCTCGAAATTCCGCGGAATTCCGTTAAATTTCGTTTTGAGCTAGTTTTTTCAAGCGAAATTTTGGTAATTTTACGAAACGAAACGAAATCAATAAATCTGATTTCGCCATGCTCAAATTACGCGAAATTTCGCGGAATTTCGTTTCGAACCACCTGAAACGAATTTTTTTGAAATACCGCATATGCTTACCAAGTATATATTTGTGTAAGAATGACAAGAAATCTATCGAGAGTTTAAATGTTAGGGATGCCCGATGCCCACGTAGCGGCTCTTCAACGTGAAATAATGCAGGTGTGCATCGGCGCGGTGCTTTTTCCCGATGCACAACTGCGTCTTTCTAACGCCGTGTGCACGCAGAGTTTAAAAGACGCTACGTGGGCATCGAGCCTAATAACGGAGTTAAAGCGTTAGTTGCAGTAACATCTACTAAATGATCACAAAATGTGGACCAATTAACTTTTTTGTACTATAATTCAAACAACGAACTATTAGTAAAAGCTTTGCATTAGATGTCTACCATACAACATATTTTAAAATTTAACCTCTGGATTGAGTTACTGACAAACTACTAAATAATCGAACTAAGATTACTAAATAATCAAAAATATCCTTGGTCTAAAAGTTTTCCAGAGGTAAAAAAAAGTTGAAGTCTGAAAATGCGAATGATTAAAATTTTTGATAGTTATGAGTAAATGGATTATTAGAAGCCCACTGGAAAAAGTTTTCAGCAAACCTAAAAAAATTCATTGAAATCAGAGGAACCACAATCCAAACTAAAAGATTATTTCACAATCTTGGAAGTTTGCTTTGAATCGCTCATAATAATTTCTAAAAGTTAATAAAAAATTGTAACAGCTAGGAATAATTGAATGAAATTATTGAAGATGTGTACGCATTTCTGTGAACCATAACTACTGCTGGAAGCTTGAAAAAAAAGTTCGATAATCGTAAGAATTGAAAGTTGTATGTCACGCTTCCTAGCAATTCTTAAACAATCTTGGAAAAATAACACATGTGAGTATTCTGTCTGGAAAGATCTTTTTAAATCATGATTATCTGCTGTATTAGTATAAATGTCCTATATTGATTGGACATTTATATTGGCCTAACACACCACATCTCCAAAACCTCCTGTGGCAGTGTGGCACCTACGAGAGGTCATAGAGTTCTCTGCATCTCTCTGTGGTAACGAATGCAATTATCTGTGGTAACGAATGGAAGTGCTCTCAAATGCTCTCATACAATAGTCTATGTTTGTAACGGGGAAGGGTCGTTTGGCCGAAAGGGTCATTTGGCCGAAACCCATCTGGCCGAAAGTGTCATTTGGCCGAGAGGGTCGTTTGGCCGAAAGGGTCGTTTGTCCGAAAGGGTCGTTTGACCGAAAGGGTCATTTGGTCAAAAGGGTCATTTGTCCGAAAGGGTCATTAGGCCAAAAGGGTCATTAGGCCGAAAGGGTCATTCGGCCGAAAGGTCGTTTGGCCGTAAGGGCATTTGGCCCAATAGGTCATTTGAAAAGTGAGAAATTTGGAATAAGAAGAGAGACGCTCATTTCGCACTCTTCATTTTTCTCTGTAAAAAGTTAGAAGCGCTAAATAAGTAATGAGACGTCTCACTACTCACTTCGCACTACTCACTCACAAGCGAGAAATCAGGAGTGAGAAGAGCGACGTCCCACTAGGCCAAATGAACTTTTCGACTAAATAACCTATTAGGCCAAATGTCATATTCTGCCTGATGATCATTTCGGTCAAACGACACTTTCGACAAAATGACCCTCTCGGCCAAATGACTTTTTCGGCCAAATTACCCTCTCGGCCAAGCAAACATCTGTTGGTTCCCTGTGCAAGAACAGCTGATCTGGTCATAATGGAGTAGCAACTACGAGCAGTCAATCAAGCTCAAGCTCAAGCTCAAATTACCCTCTCGGCCAAACGACCCTTTCAGCCTAACGACTGTTTCGGCCAAATGACCCATTCGGCCAAATGGGCTTCAACCTTCCCCGCTTGTAACACCCAGGAATTTGTGCGAATCGCTCAAAGCGGATGCTAATACCAGAACAGTTGCCCAAATCGGCATTTCCTATTTGTCCTACCCACACCACGGCTCGAGACGCCTTTGCGCCTCTGACTACGGATCTCCGAGCTAACTGTCAAAAGTTTGGTTTTGGAGTGATCATATAGCCTTTACGCATACTAAGAATACGAGAAAGGCAAAACATGATTTTTGGGACAGCAGTGCGAATCTCGGTAAAACTTTAACAAATTGCTGAGATCCCGATAAAAATTTATAAATGTTTACAGTCTTCGAAGATGAAAGTCGCAAACAACGGCAGTGAATTGGCAATGAGCCTTCTAAATAATTGCAAGATTAAAACAAAAAAGGGAATCAATAATCGATTAGCGTCTAACATACCCTTTCTGCTTTGTTCTCTCCGAGGCAGCTAAGTTGGTTGCGACGAGACGGACGCAATGAGAAAACAGAACTGTGCAATAAAAATCCTATTCGACTAAATGCTGATGTCATATTAGAAATTCGGAGACAGTACTCGTCGATAGAAAAATCCTTCCGCACGCGATGGCATATGAGCAAGTCAAACCACCTTCCTTTTGCCAGTGAAGATATATCAGCTTCCACACTGATATTCTTCCCTCCCTCTTCATATGGGAGCTTGGCAGAAGGAAGGTCGTGTGATATGTGCCATCACAAATGTTGCCCTCCGCTCGCTTTCAAATCGACTTCTATAAAAACATTCTTCATGCCTGCCGTATCCTAACGGAACTATCAATTCTATACTTTCGCCTCTAATTCTATCATGAACATGTACGTCCAAGTTTGGAAGATGATATTAGCATATCCATATCATACCCTTTTGTAATTAACTGAGCTTGTTGCTGGCAAATGCATCTTGCAACAAGCCTTCATCAGAACACGAATATGATAGGAACCATTTGCCTTGCGTGCTCTGATATTTCCGAGCATACAATGCTATTTTGATAATAAAATTTTAAATATTTCCATAAAAAAACTGCGATAGTATAGAACCGAAATTTTTCCAATTTTTTATGCTGAAAAAATTGTTCGGATGATTGTCATTATGACAAAAACAAAGCTTTATCAAAGTTTCTCTTTTGTCGTTTATTTCGCATGCTCATCGCTGAAATATTGATTGAAAGAGGTTCGTAGCATAAGGCGGCGAGAGTGGGCGAGATAATCCTCGTCCTAAAGAAGAGCTCACAGACGGGTGGTATCTCATCTGGAGTGCCATCACAGGAAGTACGGGATGAATGCGTAGAAGTGAAGGCTCTACACGATGAGGTGACCATCCAATGTAAACAGATGGACTAGGTCATGCCAGCAGAAGAGATTTCCTCAGCCATCCAAGGTCCAAGGTCCAATAGTGGTAGCACAGGTCCATGAGTCGGTATCGAAAGGACCATTGAAAAATTGAGATGTGGAATATAAAATCATTGGAAAACTGTTTGAAGGGACCATTATGGTAACCCAGATTTTTTAATATGAAATAATGTGCCCCTATTAGTCGATATCGAGTCATAGAGCATCGACTCATGGAGGTTTGACTGCATATGGATCGTCATGATTCTCGAAACTTCTTCCCCTCTGCAATAGCGTGACGTCCTTTGTGGATCGCTCCTAAGATGATCAAAGTAGGTAAGCTTAATGTTGGGTTGTCTGTACACTGGGGTCGTTTTCATGCGGATTTTGAGACTTCGACATGTGCTTCCACTGTCTTGAAGCGGGACACAAATCGTTGCCGTGCATAGGGTCTGATATGAGCAACTCGTGAAGGCGCTGCAGGGAAAAGCCATGTGATAAAACATTATCGTGCACACTATACACGAGCATGAACCATGTGCACAACCTGGTTCGGCCTGCTTTACCGTTGGATGAAAATACGAGGCAAGTAACGCAGCTCGACCTCATCCATTTTGCCATCCAGAATTTGCTGGCAGCAGAAGCGAACGTCGCTATTGCATCCTGGCTGACCCTCGGATAAGGAGAACTGAGTAGTTGGTGAATTCATTACAGCGGCAATCTGCACGACGTAAAGATTACCGATCCAAGAAGTGGTGTACACAAGGGTAGAGGAAGCAGTTATAGCGGCCAATAGATCAATTCACTCAGATGGTCAATCGGGTGACATCAGACCTGGTGTGTCGCAAGCCATTAGTCATTGCAGGAGACTTCAATGCGTGGACGACAGACGGGAATAGCCACTGTACTAACCAGAGAGGCCAAGGCTGGTCTTCGTGCTAGGCAACGACGACTTCCGAGGTAGTCCAACGAAACGGAGTGGAATCCGCAATTGACGTAACATTCTGGGGTTCGAATTTGGTCGGTAACATGCAGTGGAAGGTGAACGATGGATGCACCTATAGTGACCATTTGATTATCCGCTAAAATATTGGCAGCAAGTTAAGGAGAGAAAGTCGGGAAGCTACTTCTACAACCCGAGCAATGTCGTCCATTTCAACAGTGGGGCCATCAGTGAAGCTATAGATCTAGAGAACAACACTTGAGTGAGGTAGAATGGGCCAAGGCTCTAGAACGAACCCATGGGGAGACGCTTATGTGGAGCCAAAACAAGAGGAGCACTGGCTCCTCCCGAGCGATGTCCAACGAAGTTTTATGTGCTATTTCTGCACCGTGGCCCAACCCATTAGCCACCTGTAGCAACGGTAAGAGCTGCCGCAGCCGAGGAAGAGGTGGCGAGGGTGACAATATAGGAGCTACCGATAGTAGCAAAGTTACTTAACTCGGGAAAGCACCTGGTTCCGATGGGATCTCGAACACAGCGTTAAAGGCGGCCATAATAGAAAATCTGGGGTTAGGGAAAAAAGGTCGAAATGACAAAAAGTCGAAAGACAAAACGTCGAAAGACAAAAGGTCGAAGGGACAAAAGGTCGAAAAGGACAAAAGGTCGAAAGGGACAAAAGGTCGAACGGGACAAAAGGTCGATATCCATCTATTATTTGCACTCATTGAATGCATTTTATTTAATTGTTAAAAATAGTGAAAAATAAAAGGGCAATTTTTTTGCCAACTGTATAGGACAACTCTGTTTCGCGCAATACAAGTTTTATTCATTTCCAAAATCAACAATCTGATTTATCTCTAACAAAACTATCTAGACATTCATAATATTGTTTCATAGTCATTTCTCCTTCTTTGAAAATGGCTCATTCTTCAACTTTGATTAATGAGATGAGTGTGTTATTATTTCTGCTTGAAGTTAAATACATAGCACAAAGACCCAACTTGTTATCAACATGTTCTTGATCGAAATTTTGTCCCTTTCGACCTTTTGTCCCTTTCGACCTTTTGTCTTTTCCGACCTTTTGTCCATTTCGACCTTTTGTACCTTTCGACCTTTTGTGCTTTCGACCTTCTGTCCCTTTCGACGATTTGTCTTTTCAACCTTTTGTCCTTTCGACATTTTGTCTTTTCAATCTTTTGTCTTTCGACCTTTTGTCCTTTCGACCTCATGTCTTTCGACCTTTTGTCATAGATTCGAAAATCTGAACATGTTGCAGCCATGCAGAGAGAGCCTGGACGTTCGATCTTCGAATACATGAAAGAAGCCGCTTTTGGTTCTGTTGCCGAAACTTAGCAAGCCATCAGGAGACCCCTCAGCGTACAGATGAATCTGTCTGATAGCTACTACACAGTTAAAAATTCTGAAAATTACACGCTATGGAAATATTTAAACGTATTCTTGTATCCAATAGTCTCTAATTTTACATCCAACTTTTTCTTGTACGCAATATTTAATACAAGTTCCATAGTAACGACAACTTGTAATTTTAAAAAGTGATGGGAAAATGAGTCGAATCTAACGGAGCCTTTTTGTTACATCATATATGCTGTAACATTTTTATACTGTGTGGAGAAGTAAAGGGAGAGGGTTTTCGAGCGAGTGCCTGTTGAGCGAATATCACGAACACGTTGTATGTTCTGGGAGTACCGGTAGGGCTGTATTTACTTGGTGGAAAAAGTGACGTAAATGAAATACGGAAAATGCAACGAGGTGGTCGAACTGATCGTAGCTCATTCGAGAAATCTCGTCGAGTAATGGTTGCGCTTCAAGATGCTGCAGCTGGGGCATCATAAGACTGAGATGATAATCGTCAACAGCCGAAATCGGTGGAGGAGACGTCAATAAGAGTCGGTGGATGTGACTAGCAGCATAATTCAGATCAATTTGTTTGCAGTGTTGCAGTAACCAAAGATGGCAAGAAGCAACAAGATAGCCAAGTTCAAAACTTTTCATACATCTCACCGGAGACACTGAAATCAATGAAAGTGCTTCCATCTGTTGCACAAAAACTCAAGCATTAATACTATTTTTGAAGGTTTTGTTTACCGTGTATCGAGAACGAGAGAAAAGTTCACAAACGTCACTTACTCGACAGCACCATCTGTATTTGTTGTTTTTTCTGCAACGAGATTGATTCGTGACTTCTGTTTTATTTTTTATAGCTCCTTACTTTTTTCTTTAAAACCCTGTTCTCTTCACGATAACAAGTCGCTAGAATAATGATCATGGACCAAATGCTTGTCGCGGTTTTCCTTGAATTTTTGTTAATTAGGTGTATTTGCTGATCGCTGTCGATATTTCCCATTTCAACTTTTCTAGCAACATCAATTTCGTTATCGTCATATTCGGGGTCTAAATCCATTGGAGTTGCTTTTCGATCGATGAAACATCTATTTCAATCGGAGCTGAGAAAAACGAGTCTGGAAAAGCGTTGGAGCTGCGAAATGCCTTAAGCTAAAATGGATAAAATAGCTGGACTTTGTTATTATTGTTCTTATAAACATTCCCTTGAGTTTTATTTCTGTGATTTGTAAAAGCAGAGTTGGCGAAATGCTACGAGCAAATTTGACTGTGCTTATTGATACCCGGGTTTTGACAAAACTCGATCTAGGGTCTCACATCCCTAAACATAATTTAATATACGCACTTCATTAAATAAAAATAAGACGGGTAAACAGCTTGCCAGCTTTGTTTTAAAGAAACTGTTTTTGGCCATCGTCTTGTATGAGTTGTTTTCATGGTGCAATGGCTCAGCTGTTATTGTTTTATTTTATTGACATTTCTACAAAAGATGATCGATTAAAATTAACAGTGTAGTAGTTCGGTTTTTGTTCACTTGCGGCGCTTATCGTGTCTCCGTTAAATCATAGAAGTCGGGTATCTTGTTGCTTCTTGCCATCTTTGCAGTAACTCATATAGTTATGACTGAATTCGATCGTATATGAGTAATATAAAGTTATCTACAAGATGTGTGTGAGAGTGATGCTCGACGATAAACTAAGCTTAGCAGTCATGTCAACTACGCTAGCAAATGGCAAACGGCAATAGCGGCACTATTGAGGATGATGGCGAACAGCTCTAGGGTTTGCTCCAGCAAGTGTAGCGTGGTGTTTTTTATACTGCGGTACGAAATTCCAGTCGTGCGTCAGCGTTCAGCATAAACTACAATGCCCGAAATCTGCAGAGCATTCATAGGCTGATGTTCCTGACAGACATCAGTTCATATTGCACCATATTTCTTGAGGCAACATGCGTACTCGCGGGCATGACGCCTATCAAACGGGAGGTCAAGAAAGATGAGGAGTGCTACCACCTCAAGCACAGAGCAGCAACGTTACCCAAATGACAGAGGGAGTGGGACAACTCGACCAACGGCAGGTCTGGATTAACGGACTTCATGAAGAATTAAACTACGACATGACCCAGCTCTTCAAGTGCACACCTGCACAGCCTCGCATATGCGGCTTCCCTCACCAATCCGTAATGTTCAGACGGGAAACTGCTGAGCGCATTCTGCTCATAGGTCCTCGGTTCGAGAGGAGAGAGAGGAGTGCAATGTTGAAGGCATACGGAATGGAAACTATCACCGATAACAGACACCTTACAGTGGAGCGCTGTCGCAAGAAAGATGACCAGCATAGCCGACATCCTACAACGATGTTGGAGCAGCCGCATGCCGCCATTAAAAAGGAGGTCGCGAGCAGTGCATCGGAGTACAGCGCCGCGGAAGATGGATGTAGATAATGAATGAAAGCACTATCTACCAACATCGCAAATGGCACCTTAGCTTGCTGTGAGCGCGTGGTGTCACGGTCAGCTTCGTCAAAGTAAGATAGATCCGCCGCCGAAGCCTATCCGAGTCATTTGCGATGACGATCGAGGCGGGAACTGAATAATGGCTCAACCAGCAACTAAGTTGGGAGCTGACCCTGGAAACCTGGTCTTCGGATTAGGAAGATCTATCGCCGCGAACTTGTCCTAGTAGTTTGTCGTGCGTGAACGTACCGGTCTCGGGTCGTCGGAGCACAATTGAACTGGACGCTTTCTCCACCCGAAATCTCTGGATCGAAGTCCAGTTGGGGAAGTAGTTGCGAGAAGCGAGAAGCTTCTAATGCCGGGGAGCTTCCCATCGGGGTAGGATATATCCACCGCCTAGGACTATCCGAGTAGTCCGCGATTAAGGCGAGAGCTGAATGGCTCAACGATTAACCTAAGAGTTGAATGACTCATCAGCATGGAAAGCTCGATTACACGGAGTAGGCTAGATTTCCCGTCGGGTACTAGTTGAGTAGACCGTGGCATGTGATCGCACCAGCTTTGGGTCACCAGGACACCATTGAACGTTGCCCATTGAGGCGGATCTTCGGATTCAACTTGGGCGAAGTATGAGCTTGCGAGAGTTATGCGTGAAGAGATTTAGCGCGCTCTTGTATGAATCTCAGAAAATATGCCACGAATCAATAGAACTGTTTACGCTTGCCGAACAGCACTTTAGCAGGTTGAAATCGCTGTTATTTTGCCTGTCTTGGTACAGTGATCACCACGTCACTATCCAAGCCGTTCCTGGGTGGACGTTAGGCAGAATAACAGCGATTTCAACAATGCTTGTTCTCTCATATGGCCCTCTGCTAATCTTCAGTTTCTATTCATTTCACACTTATCGCTCGCTTGCGGTGACAATCGAATCTGTACCTTCATTACTTTCATCTACTCCCTTTCGCTTTGAGTAGTATAATTATCACCGAAAAAAGCCAATAAATTAATTTCGCGAAAGCTATTCAGTTGCCCATTGTGGCGGATCTTCGGTTGCGGCCAACGTTGAGTTGGTGAGTTTCCCGTCGGAGTAGGATCTATTCCAGAATCCATTCTAGCCAATTGCTCCCTTAGTGCTGGCTATATCATGACAAGTGAAGAACTGAAGAAATTACAAAATTCACAGGAATAAAAAAAATATATACTCATAGGATCGATCCACCGCCAAGGCTCGACGGAGTAGAGGGACACAAAAGAAGGGGAAAGGAAGCCAAAGGGCTCAAGAAGTAGTCCACGAATGGGACACAAAAAAGGTCAAACGGAACGATGCCAGCCAGAACGGAGGAGGCGCATGGTCACTGGCGGAGACAGAGGTGGGGCACCACATGATACAATCACACCATTGTTCTCAACGGCTATTATTCTTGCACCAAGCGGTGCCCCACCAAATAACAATAGCTGGCTCCGCCAGTGCGCATGGTCTACCAACTTAGGAACGGTGATAAACCTACGGAAAGCCCACCTTCCGAAACAGTAGCGAAACGTTAGACCTAAGGTGAAGCCCAAAATGTTTCTTTAGTGAGTATTTCCTGTTGATGAGTACCACACTCCGATGCGCAAAAGTGTAAGAAGAGTGGCATAAAAAAAACAAATCTTAAAAAAATAAAAAAGGATTTTTGAGTCGGTTATTATTGATAATCTAACTGGATTTACTTCGGTAAGTAAAACGATTAATACAATATGGAATAATATGAATGTGAAACGTTATACTCAGGTTCTTCCCAGTCAAACTGGCGGGCCAAACAATTATACGATCATACGCTCACTAAAAAAATTTCAACTATTCGAAGCAGAAATTATTTGTCTTTGCCCCGCCAATGAAAGGGTGTAATGGAGTCGTGTAGTCAGTTTGACACTAATTGATCCTGTAAGTATTAAAATTATTTAATTTCTAATGGAGACCACCCGAAAAGCGTGAAGTACTTTGTGGATAACCAGTATGTGGCTAATCATGAATTTCGGGAAAACACTTCTCTGAACATATAACTTCCCAGTAAATCTGAAAGAATCGACGAGAAATCGTAGAACTCGTCAATACCAAACGCTCATAAAACCCGCACCAACTAATGATGTCATCGACGACGTCAGCCATAACCCCTCTTTCATTCTATACCCATGAGATGCTGGGGCATTTAAAAGTTGAATTTTTATGATACTCACCCAATCAGCCGATACGACTCTCCGCGGAGCAGAATGAAACAATACCTTGAACTCAGGGCAAGTCGTAAAACATTATTGCATTAGTTAGGTGCCAACCGATCGCGTCTCCAAAACATCCGAATCTTAATACGACGAAGTATACCTTTAGCGAACAATCGCTCATGTAAACCGAGTGCAAGCCAAGCCTCGGTTACACCATTTATTGTTTGGTCACCAGATGTGTCGAGTGCGAACCCGTTGCGACGTCGTCGTCGTTGTAGTCATCCGAATGGGTATGCTTTGATCTCCGAAAGTCCACCCCCCGTGGCTCGCTGTGTTTTCGTTGTCGATGGCAATAAAACTCGCTGACTGCCAGTCCCATCCGTGGCGTAATAAATGACACCGCACCGGCGGGTCAGTTCCTATTTTTAGTGACACAGATTCGAATTCGGAGACACCGTCATCCGGCGCACCGAGCAGCTTGGTGTTCACAAAGAACAGCAACATGTTGGGCGGCTGATTGAAAGATCTTTTCTTGATTTGCGCATTTGATCATGCGGGTGTTGTAACTTGTATGTTTTGGAAACAAACAAATAAACAACATTGAGTGCAGATGGTGGAATCTTTTTGTAGTAATGGAATCTTTTTGTTATATCTGATACGCTAAGAAACTTCGATTGGGCTTCACTTCAACAAGAATTAATATCTTTGTCACATCGTACTTGAAGGATTCATAAAAGCATTTTCATTCCTCAAGAATATCTCTATAAAAGTACACAGGATAGGGTCAAAACTGAAGATTTGAATACGGGTGGCTGCTAGTTTTGAAATCTGTAAGGTCTGTCAAATTTTTAGAAATTCATTCAATTAGGATTGAGTCAAATTGCGTAAAGAGAAGGATAATGAACCTTAACACTCCTCCAACCAATATAGGTTTTACTTACACGAACAATCAAGCCTCGGAAAAATTCGGAACGCTATTTTCAAATCGTTATGCCTCAGCCGTTAGTGAAACGATTTGAACAATTTTGGGAAACAAATGTACCCGTCCTTCACGATTTTTCTGAGAGGTTGAGACCTCCGATCGGACCTTTCGAGACCTCAAAACGTCGGAGCAAGTCATGATTTTGATACAAATTGCGTGGTTGGTGCTCACCAGCTTATGTTGATATAAGTAAGATATGTTGGAATCCGTAAGATTTGGAAAGTTGCAGTCTTCTACAAATTTGTTCAAGAGGTCAACACGAAGCTGGCGCAGTTCAAATTATTTCAGAACTCATCCACTTGACGGCGCTAGTTTATATAAAATTACTCGTTGGGTTAGATATTTGGGAATCCGTAAGACTTAGAAAGTTGCCGGAAATTCCTACGGAAGTTCCTCCGGAAGTTCCTACGGAAGTTCATACGGAAGTTCCTCCGGAAGTTCATACGGAAGTTCCTTCGGAAGTTCATACGGAAGTTCATACGGAAGTTCCTCCGGAAGTTCATACGGAAGTTCCTTCGGAAGTTGCTAAGGAAGTTCCTACGGAAGTTCCTCCGGAAGTTCCTACGGAAGTTCCTACGGAAGTTCCTCCGGAAGTTCCTACGGAAGTTCCTCCGGAAGTTCCTACGGAAGTTCCTCCGGAAGTTCCTACGGAAGTTCCTCCGGAAGTTCCTGGAAGTTCCTCCGGAAGTTCCTACGGAAGTTCCTCCGGAAGTTCCTACGGAAGTTCCTCCGGAAGTTCCTACGGAAGTTCCTCCGGAAGTTCCTACGGAAGTTCCTCCGGAAGTTCCTACGGAAGTTCCTCCGGAAGTTCCTACGGAAGTTCCTCCGGAAGTACCTACGGAAGTTCCTCCGGAAGTTCCTACGGGAGTTCCTCCGGAAGTTCCTACGGAAGTTCCTCCGGAAGTTCCTACGGAAGTTCCTCCGGAAGTTCCTACGGAAGTTCCTCCGGAAGTTCCTACGGAAGTTCCTCCGGAAGTTCCTACGGAAGTTCCTCCGGAAGTTCCTACTGAAGTTCCTCCGGAAGTTCCTACGGAAGTTCCTCCGGAAGTTCCTACGGAAGTTCCTCCGGAAGTTCCTACGGAAGTTCCTCCGGAAGTTCCTACGGAAGTTCCTCCGGAAGTTCCTACGGAAGTTCCTCCGGAAGTTCCTACGGAAGTTCCTCCGGAAGTTCCTACGGAAGTTCCTCCGGAAGTTCCTACGGAAGTTCCTCCGGAAGTTCCTGCGGAAGTTCCTCCGGAAGTTCCTACGGAAGTTCCTCCGGAAGTTCCTACGGAAGTTCCTCCGGAAGTTCCTACGGAAGTTCCTCCGGAAGTTCCTACGGAAGTTCCTCCGGAAGTTCCTACGGAAGTTCCTCCGGAAGTTCCTACGGAAGTTCCTCCGGAAGTTCCTACGGAAGTTCCTCCGGAAGTTCCTACGGCTACGGAAGTTCCTCCGGAAGTTCCTACGGAAGTTCCTCCGGAAGTTCCTACGGAAGTTCCTCCGGAAGTTCCTACGGAAGTTCCTCCGGAAGTTCCTACACGGAAGTTCCTCCGGAAGTTCCTAGTTCCTCCGGAGTTCCTACGGAAGTTCCTCCGAAGTTCCTCCGGAAGTTCCTCCGGAAGTTCTACGGAAGTTCCTCCGGAAGTTCCTGGAAGTTCCTCCGGAAGTTCCTACGGAAGTTCCTCCGGAAGTTCCTACGGAAGTTCCTCCGGAAGTTCCTGGAAGTTCCTCCGGAAGTTCCTCCGGAAGTTCCTCGGAAGTTCCTCGGAAGTTCTCCGGAAGTTCCTACGGAAGTTCCTCCGGAAGTTCCCAGTTCTCCGGAAGTTCCTACGGAAGTTCCTCCGGAAGTTCCTACGGAAGTTCCTCCGGAAGTTCCTACGGAAGTTCCTCCGGAAGTTCCTACGGAAGTTCCTCCGGAAGTTCCTACGGAAGTTCCTCCGGAAGTTCCTACGGAAGTTCCTCCGGAAGTTCCTACGGAAGTTCCTCCGGAAGTTCCTCCGGAAGTTCCTACGGAAGTTCCTCCGGAAGTTCCTACGGAAGTTCCTCCGGAAGTTCCTACGGAAGTTCCTCCGGAAGTTCCTACGGAAGTTCCTCCGGAAGTTCCTACGGAAGTTCCTCCGAAGTTCCTACGGAAGTTCCTCCAGTTCCTGAAGTTCCTGGAAGTTCCTCCGGAAGTTCTCCGAAGTTCCGGAAGTTCCTCCGGAAGTTCCTACCTCCGGAAGTTCCTACGGAAGTTCCTTTGCAAATTCCTCCGGAAGTGCCTTCGCAAATTCCTCCGGAAGTTCCTACGGAAGTTCCTCCGGAAGTTCCTACGTAAGTTCCTCCGGAAGTTCCTTCGCAAATTACTCCGGAAGTGCCTTCGCAAATTCCTCCGGAAGTTCTACGGAAGTTCCTCCGGAAGTTCTACAGGTTCCTCCGGAAGTTCCTACGGAAGTTCCTCCGGAAGTTCCTACGGAAGTTCCTCCGGAAGTTCCTACGGAAGTTCCTCCGAAGTTCTGAGTTCTCGGAAGTTCCTCCGGAAGTTCCTACGGAAGTTCCTCCGGAAGTTCCTACGGAAGTTCCTCCGGAAGTTCCTACGGAAGTTCCTCCGGAAGTTCCTGCACGGAAGTTCCTCCGGAGTTCTACGGAGTTCCTCCGGAAGTTCCTACGGAAGTTCCTCCGGAAGTTCCTACGGAAGTTCCTCCGGAAGTTCCTGTTCCTCCGGGAAGTTCTCAGGTTCCTCCGGAAGTTCCTCCGGAAGTTCTACGGAAGTTCCTCCGGAAGTTCCTACGGAAGTTCCTCCGGAAGTTCCTACGGAAGTTCCTCCGGAAGTTCCTACGGAAGTTCCTCCGGAAGTTCCTACGGAAGTTCCTCCGAAGTTCCTCCGGAGTTCCTGAAGTTCCCACGGAAGTTCCTTCGTAAGTTCCCACGGAAGTTCCTTCGGAAGTTCCTTCGGAAGTTCCCACGGAAGTTCCTTCGGAAGTTCCCACGGAAGTTCCTTCGGAAGTTCCCACGGAAGTTCCTTCGGAAGTTCCCACGGAAGTTCCTTCGGAAGTTCCAACGGAAGTTCCAACGGAAGTTCCAACGGAAGTTCCTTCGGAAGTTCTGAGTTCTCCAGTTCCTGAAGTTCCTCCGGAAGTTCCTACGGAAGTTCCTCCGGAAGTTCCTACGGAAGTTCCTCCGGAAGTTCCTACGGAAGTTCCTCCGGAAGTTCCTACGGAAGTTC
The DNA here is from genome assembly GCF_024139115.2 of Armigeres subalbatus. NCBI lineage: Eukaryota > Metazoa > Arthropoda > Insecta > Diptera > Culicidae > Armigeres > Armigeres subalbatus. The sequence continues at coordinate 281,116,608 of NC_085141.1, forward strand.
CTCCGGAAGTTCCTACGGAAGTTCCTCCGGAAGTTCCTACGGAAGTTCCCCCGGCAGTTCCTACGGAAGTTCCTCCGGAAGTTCCTACGGAAGTTCCTCCGGAAGTTCCTACGGAAGTTCCTCCGGAAGTTCCTACGGAAGTTCCTCCGGAAGTTCCTACGGAAGTTCCTCCGGAAGTTCCTACGGAAGTTCCTCCGGAAGTTCCTACGGAAGTTCCTCCGGAAGTTCTACGGAAGTTCCTCCGGAGTTCCTGGAAGTTCCTCCGAAGTTCCTACGGAAGTTCCTCCGAAGTTCCTACGGAAGTTCCTCCGGAAGTTCTACGGAAGTTCCTCCGGAGTTCCTCCGGAAGTTCCTCCGGAAGTTCCTCCGAAGTTCCTACGGAAGTTCCTCCGGAAGTTCCTACGGAAGTTCCTCCGGAAGTTCCTACGGAAGTTCCTCCGGAAGTTCCTACGGAAGTTCCTCCGGAAGTTCCTCCGAAGTTCCTCCAGTTCCTGAAGTTCCTCCGGAAGTTCCTCCGGAAGTTCCTACGGAAGTTCCTCCGGAAGTTCCTACGGAAGTTCCTCCGGAAGTTCCTACGGAAGTTCCTCCGAAGTTCCTACGGAAGTTCCTCCGGAAGTTCCTACGGAAGTTCCTCCGGAAGTTCCTACGGAAGTTCCTCCGAAGTTCCTACGGAAGTTCCTCCTGGAAGTTCCTACGGAAGTTCCTCCGGAAGTTCCATGGAAGTTCCTCCGGAAGTTCCTACGGAAGTTCCTCCGGAAGTTCCTACGGAAGTTCCTCCGGAAGTTCTACGGAAGTTCCTCCGGAAGTTCCTTTACGGAAGTTCCTCCGAAGTTCCTACGGAAGTTCCTCCGGAAGTTCATACGGAAGTTCCTCCGGAAGTTCCTACGGAAGTTCCTTCGAGGTTCCTGGAAGTTCCTCCGGAAGTTCCTTAGTTCCTCCGGAAGTTCCTACGGAAGTTCCCACGGAAGTTCCTCCGGAAGTTCCTACGGAAGTTCCCACGGAAGTTCCTACGGAAGTTCCCACGGAAGTTCCTCCGGAAGTTCCCACGGATGTTCCTCCGGAAGTTCCTACGGAAGCTCCTACGGAAGCTCCTCCGAAGGTTCCTACGGAAGTTCCTCCGAAAGTTCCTACGGAAGTTCCCCTGGAAGTTTCTCCGGAAGTTCCTCCGAGAAGCTACGCCGAGAAGTTTCACCGGGAAGCTACGCCGAGATGTTTCACCGGGAAGCTACGCCAAGAAGATTCACCGGGATGCTACGCCGAGAAGTTTCACCGGAAGTTTCTCCAGGAAGCTTCTCAGGAAAATCCTCGTTGAAGTTTCTCCGGAAGTTCCTCCAGAAGTTCCTCCGGGAAGTTCCTCCAGAAGTTCCTTTTGGACGTTCCTCCGGTAGTTCCTCCAGGAAGTTCTTCCGGTAAGTTCCTCCGAGGAGTTCCGCCGAAAGTTTCTTCGTGAAGCTTCTCGTGAAACTCCCCCAGAAACTTTTAGCTCAAATATCGTAAATTAAGTCAATCCGCTTCAAAAATTAAACAATTGAGTCATTTTCAATCAGCAATACTCCAATATTCGAGTTTACTATTTCAGTGACCTTTTTCCAGTATCAAAGAAGCTTAGCAAACGAACGAGCTAAGAAAAATATAAAAGCGAGAGATGAAAATTCGAATTTTTCCTCTTTTTCATTCAAAACTGAATTACAGCTGAACGTGTGGGAAGTGTGCCGCTCGAAACTAGAATACTGCTAATTGGCACTGAATGACCATCCCCAAATGTGGTACACAACATTGCAACCTAACGTGCTGATTTATGATAAGATTACACTAACCTCGGATTCGTCAGTGCAGCAGCTGGGCAAAAAGTATGCCTTTCCTTTCTCTTCAGCCGCATAAGTTGTACATGATTCGGACAGATCGTGAGTACTGGTTGTGTCTGAAAGCATCACGGAGCCTAATTGCGCGCTTGTTTCTATGACGCTCTTGGAAGGAGGTTCCGACAACAACGATGACGGTGTGATCATGATATGCTAAACGATGTTCACGGAATCGACCATCAGCCAACAACGCGCGGCTATTGGGTGCTTGAAAAGTCATCTCTCCCAGCTGTTTGATGTCCCTTTGTTTAAAACTACATAGGTGAGCCAATGTTCACAGATCAATAGAAAAAATACGGCAGTGGGAAACGGAGGAATGAATATTAACTAATGTCACCAAGTTGGATGCAATTGGGAACGTGAGATGGACATTAGACTCGAATCACGATCATTACAAGTAATAGCGGGGATGTTCGAGAATATATATTTAATTTATTCACAACTTTATCACCACAAATTTAATGATAGTTCTACCCAGATTTTCTACTCTATATTTATTGTCGTCATATGTTTAGGATTTTCATGTTAGTGGCGTGTCATTATCTGAATGCACCAAATGCTTTCAAGCTCAGGAGCCATTTAGTCAATTTCTTTCGTTATATGCAAAAGAAAAAAAAGTTTAAATTTTACTATAAGGGGAGAGGGATAGAAAAACCGAGAAAAATCCCAGAACCTACCTACCTGAAATGGAATAAAAGTTTTATAAATTTTAGGCTGATCGAAGGGATCGAATCAAATATATGTACGATCTTCGGCCTACGGTTTAAAGAATGAAGTGTTTCAATTAGTCAAATGTGGAAAAATTCCTTAACGTTGATATTCATTAACTCTATTCATAACACATATGACGACTTATAGTTGTATCTAAAACCCAATCTTTCACACAAAAGTACATTCTACTGCCATCAAATTATCATAATAATAAAAGCATAACAACCCAAACTTTCCCTTCCGGTAACAATTTTTCACACTTCCCCCAATCACGCCGATTAAATTTTGCGCCACGCCACCTCTAAATTGCCACGCGCGACTCGGCGCGATTCTCAAACAGTGCTAATGCGCCTCCCAACAATACAATCGATAGCCGTTAATTGGCGTCCCGTAATTGAATCGAAGCGTTTTCCACTTGAAATTTATAGCTCCAAAGCGCGAACTTCATCTCTTTTATTGGCTTTGAACCGCATTGAGGAGAGGACGCCATATGGTTGATCGGGTCGGGGCGGTCTCCGGTGGATGTTCAGCTAAGGTGACGCGATGGCGATGAGTGTGTCTATTTTCCAGCTTCGCTCAACCGTCAAAGCTTGCGGCACACACCACTAATGGACGTAGCTACAACTAACCGTGACGACACGGGCGGCGGCGGCGGGGTGGCACCGGTGGGATGATCCTGGTGCATCATTGAGGCATGGCTCACTACAAGACCTACTGTCTCATGGCAGGTCGTGCCGATAGATCGATTAGACCCCGCTAACGTAGTTTCACCTTTCCTCCGTTGTTGGTTGAGCTCGCACGGGGAGACCAAACAGCGGAAGGCGGTAATCGGAAGAAAACAATGTAATCATGAGTGTTTATTTTAGCGGAAAATTGGCCTCTTCTCTCCGTAACCGATGGGCGGGAAGGGAACTCTTCGGTGTATTAATAGCGAAAAGAAGGCAATTGACTCGATTGCAACGCAAATAATATGATGATTGACCTGATAGATTGAACTAATATGTGGTATTTGAATCTGTACAGTGTTCGTTTTGGGATGGTTCTTGTTGAAGGTGAAAGTTACTTTCAATTTATAAACAAAAGAATAAATTCCTTACCTATAAAGATTTTATTCACAATGACGATGATTTCTTAGACTAGAAACTAGGTAGGAAACAATTTAGCAAAGAATGCCTACAACCGGAAAATTTAACCGAAAGTCACATTTAATATAGCAAGACGACTAATTGACGCTTGCTTGGTCAGAGATACTTCTCTCAAAAAATGGGAATCTGTTATGACTTGATGTAAGTTTATAGCTGTGTTGGTAAATTCAACAATCGCTTTTGATGACTGATTTTGATGAGTAGATCTGTCAATTTTCGTTTCGTATGATTCATCCGTGACAAATATGTTTCACTTGAGCGTCGCACAGTTCTTGTTACTCTGATGTTTGTTGCTAAAATTCATTTTTGTTGACAACGGGGATGTCAAAAAGAAAATTGCAAATTTAGTAGGTAGTTACAATTCTCGCTTAACTTTTCAAAAGGACCTAAGTAACATTTTTTTCATGAATTAATTTGAATAGCGCAATCAACAGAACAACATGAAAGCTTTTGATTGCAGTACTCAAATTAATTCATGAAAAAAATGTTACTTAGGTCTTTCTGAAAAGTTAAGCGAGAATTGTAGATTTTTATTTTCCAAATTGTTAATCGAATAATACCTAAGTATTTATTTTACGGTGTTTTTTCAGGAAATTGAAACCATCAAGAAATTATAAGAATATCAAAGATTATACACGAATGCCTCCGTCATTTCCGCCTTCAAGAAAATCTTCAAAACCTTCAGCAAATTCTGCCAAGAAAACCTATAGAAGTAATAGAAATTCCTTCAAAACTACATCGTAGAATTCCTTCGGGAATATCTCCAACATTTTCTTCTGCGGACATACCATAGAAAAAATCCTTCGGAAGTTTCGCCGAAAGTTCCATCAGGAATTCTTTTTGTGGATGATAGTGATCCTTTAGGAAATCCACTCCTGGAGTTACTCTGGAAGCTACTCCTGAGATTCCTTAAGAAAAAAAAACTGGGAAAATTCTCCAAAAATTGGTCATTGTAGTTCTCGGGAAAATTTGTATTTTTTCTTATGTTTTCAGTAAATTTATTCATGGGAATTCCAGGAGATCTATTACAAAATCCTCCAGAAATCATTTCTGAAATTGCTCCATTGAAATTAACCATTAAGAATCACTACGAGAATGCCTTCAAAAAATTCAAAGAAGGAGCAAAGAAACGCTTTGAGGATTCAATTTTAATAAAAATTAGTTTTAAATCGGTTAAGATCCCATGGGAAATGTGTCAAACGCAACGTAAACGTATCCTATGAGCGGGGCCCTTTACAATTGAATTACATCCATTTTATTTAATATGAATAAAATTAAACAAATTAATGATAGTTAAGTATACATATAACAAAAACATCTAGAGACATTTAGAGACTATGACAACGAAGTGTAGAGAGGAACTAAACCAAAACGCATGTTAAACAAACATTTTCCTGGAAGCTCCGCCATTCATACATCTCATTTTCATTTTAAATGATATGATGATGATGATAGGAAATAATACTTACAATTTGAATAGTGTATCACGATATTTTGCCAAAATTTCGCTGGTGCAGTAAAATTTTAAATTCTTTCCTCTTTCTTCCCTGACTTTTTTTTCTTTGTCGATGCTCCTCTAGTGAGTATTAAGGATTTTTTTATTCTTTATTAGAAATTTTATTAAAAAATCCAAGGCTAGTTCTTTAGAAAATCCCTCCAAGAATTCATTTTATAATCCCTTCAGGAAAATGTCCATAAATTTCTCCAGAAATACCTTTAGATATGTATCCAGAAATAATTTAGGAAATTCCTTCAGGAAGTTCCATTAAAAAATAACATTAAACTTTAGTAAAATTTGATCCCTTAAAAATTCCTTAAGCAGTTCTTCCCCGGGAAAGGAGACAACATATTAGGCTAGAATTCCAAAAGATAATCTTTTGGAAATTCCTCCGGAGATTTTTTCGGACATTTCTTCGGAATATCCTACGACAATTCCTTCGGAAATCCCGCTAGGAAATATATGAGAAGTTTTTCGAGAATAAGAAAATTCCATCAGAAATTGCTTGAATTGCGTGGGTATTTCTTTGGGAATTCTTTTCATCAATTTCTTCATCAATTCCTTCGCGAATTTCTCCGGAAATTCCTTCGGGAGTTTCGTTAAAAGTTCATTTTGAAATTCCTACGGAATTCTCTGCAACGTCCTTCCAGAATTCCTTCGATTTGTTTTCAAGATTTCTTAGAGAATTCCCTCAGGGAACCCCGCGAATAACTCCGAGAATTCCAGGTAGAATGCCGAAATAATTCCCGAAGGAATATCTAAACGAATTTCAGGTTTCCAGGAATCTGACAATTCCTCAAGAAGTTCTTCTGGCAAATCATCTGAATATTCCTTTGAAGATCCTTCCAGGAAATCCTTTGGAAAATCTTCCGGTAGTTCCTTCGGGAGCTCCTGGGGGAATTCCTGCGAGGATTCCTCCAGGAGTTCCTCCGGGAATTCATTATAGAGTTCATCTGGGAAATTTGAGAACACTTCAGGCAATTTATCTGTGAATTGCTTTCGGAATTTCTCCGAAAGACTTCCTCTGACTCGATGAAATTCCTGGAGAACTTCCCAAAAAAAATTCCAGAAAAATATTTCCCGTTGGATTATCTGAAGAAATTCCAGATTGCCAGGACTTTGCCACAACTCCGGACATTCTTCTAGTAAATCATTCGAACATTCCATTGAGATGTCATCCAAGAAATCGTTTTGAAATTCTTCAGAGAATTTCTCCAGGAAACCCTCCGGGTATTCATTCGGGAGTACTTCTGGGAATTCTTTCGAAGATTTCTCAGAGAATTCCTCTGGGGATTCCTTCGGGAATTTTTCTGGGAATTCCTCTGTGAATTCCTTCAGAAATTCCTCCGAAAATTCTTCCAGGATCTACTCCGGGAATTCCTTTGTGAATTCCGTTGGAAATTTCTTCAAGAATTACTTCTGGAATTTCACCGGGAATTCCTCCTGGCAATTCCTCCGGAAATTGCTCCTGGAATTCATCCGGGGGTTCCCTCGTGATTTTTTTTCGAAATTTACTTCAGGAATTCCTCTGGGTTTTCCTAAGAGATTTTTTTTCGGGAACTCCTCGGGTAATTCCTTATGGATTCTTTCGGGATTTCCTTCGGTAATTCCTTCGGAAATTTCTCCAGGCATTCCTCCAAGAAATCCTAAGGGCATCGGGGAGTTCCTTCAGAAAATCCATAAGATTTTTTTCGGGAATTCTTCCGAGAATTATTTTTTAAATTCCTCTGGAAATTCCTTCGAGAATTCGTCTGGGATTTCTTTCGGAAATTCATCTGGGCATTCCTTCGGGAACGGCTCCGAGAATTTCTATGTCAATTCCTCTGGGAATTCCTCCGGGAGTTCCTTTGAGAATTCTTCCAGGAATTTCTCCGATAATTCTATCAGGACTTACTCTGAGAATGCTTTCGGAAATTTCTTGGGGATTTTCTCCGGAAATTCCTCCAGAAAACTTCAAGAAATTCCTTCGGGAATTCGTCCGATAATTACTTCGGGAATTTCTCCAGGAACCATTCAGAGGCTTCCTTCGAGAGCTCATCCTAGAATGCCTTCAGGAACACCTCAAGGAATTCCTATGAGAATTCCTTCGGTATTTTTTAGAAAATTTATCTGTGAATTCCTTCAAGAATTCCTCCGGGAATTGCTCCATACCATTCTTGAAGAATTCGGGAATTCTTCTTGGAACTTCTTCAAATTCCTCTGGAAACTCCTTTTAATTCCTCTGGGAACTCTTTCCTTCGAATTCTTCGAAGAATTTCTCCGGGAACGCATTTGGGAGTATCTTCGGGAATTCCTTCGAAAACAGCTTGTGGAATTCTTTCGGGAACTTATCTGAGAATTCTTTCAGGAATTCCTCCTTGAATTCCTTCTTGAATTCCTCTGGGATTTCACCCAGAAATTCCATCAGGAATTGCTGTGGAAATTCCTCCGGGAATACCTCCGAGTACTCCTTCGGGAATTTCTCCGAAAATTACTACGGGAATTCTTTCGAAAATTCCTCCGGGAATCCGATCGGAAATTCCTCCGAAATTTTTTTTAGGAATTTCTCCAAGCATTCCTCCAAAAGTTCCGTAGAGCATCGTCTCACTTCAGCTTGTGCGAAGATAAAAGTGGCGACACATGTTTACGTTCAAACTGAATGTTTTTTGTATACCGTGAAAAGCATCCTATGATTGAATCAAAACTATTAGAGAGATCATACTAAACCTGATTACTTGTATTTTTCTTCTTCATTGGCATTAGATCCCCCACTGGGACATTGCCGCCTCGCAGCTTAGTGTTCAATTAGCACTTCCACAGTTATTAACTGCGAGGTTTCTAAGCCAAGTTACCATTTTTGCATTCGTATATCATGAGGCTAACACGATGATACTTTTATGCCCAAGGAAGTCGAGGCAATTTCCAATCCGAAAATTGCCTAGACCGGCACCGGGAATCGAACCCAGCCACCCTCAGCATGGTCTTGCTTTGAAGCCGCGCATCTTACCGCACGGCTATACTTGTATATTGCTACATATTAACTGTTGGATGTGATATCATTTTATAACTGGCTCATCCATATACTCCGACCAAATCCTGTAATTCAGGTAATCAACTCAATCGGAAATAAAAGCTATGTTACCTAGAAAATATTCCCATTTATTTGCTTTTGAATTGTTTTTAATTTAAATTAAAATATTGGTGCAACTTGATGAAATTATAACATGAAAAGAAAAAGTACCGAATTTGTACACTTTTTGACTATTTACTAAAACTGCAATATCTCAGGGGCCCTCCTTAGCCGTGCGGTAAGACGCGCGGCTACAAAGCATGACCATGCTGAGGGTGGCTGGGTTCGATTCCCGGTGCCGGTCTAGGCAATTTTCGGGTTGGAAATTGTCTCGACTTCCCTGGGCATAAAAGTTTCATCGTGTTAGCCTCATGATATACGAATGCAAAAATGGTAACTTGGCTTAGAAACCTCGCAGTTAATAGCTATGGAAGTGCTTAAGAGAACACTAAGCTGCGAGGCGGCTCTGTCCCAGTGTGGGGATGTAATGCCAATAAGAAGAAGAAGAAGAAGCAATATCTCAGCCCCAGAACAACATTTCTTGGATCTTTTTTTATGGAAATACTCCTTATAAATAGCTCTTGTAAGTATGTAAGTTTTTCTGAACGAGAAAAAAAAATTGGGTGAGGATGAATAAACTTCGAAAATTAGTCAAAAAAATGTGCTTTTTTCGATATTTAAAAAGTTCTGCAGACTGTAAACACGTATAATACCAAAAACTAATTCATGGAGAATATGGGCAAAGATCCACAGAAAAATAAAAAAATATGAAACGAATGGGTGACCCTGTAAAAAAACTGCAAATGGACCCAATATTTGATTTTTGACCTAAAAAAAGCTCATTTTTCAAAAATCGGTCTGGCGCGACCTCTAAACGATTTTTTAGAAATTCGGTTTGATCTACAAAAATTATCCTGACAGGTATATCTTTCATTTCAGGGTTGAGCACCATGACTTTTCGAACATCGATGTTCTTGGGACACCCTACTACCCAATCTAGTGGTGATGATTCATTGAGTAATGGAGAGGAAAATATTTGAATGATTGATCTTAGTTCGATGAAGTTTTCAAGCAAATTCATTGTTAAGGCTCTACAATTTTAACTTTTGGTTTTAATTCTCAATTCGTGCAAGGCCAAAAGAAATTGAATACAAGTTCATATACTGCAACGAATGCACATGGCGTGTCCTCTACTATTGGTAGGCTTCCTTTTTATCGCAATTTTGTAGTTTTTCATTTCCTACATCCCCCTATCACTTGTCCATCCTGATCCACCGTACAATATTGAATATAAGTCTTACGCTATATATACGCTATAAGATATAGCAAAAATTGGTAAGGTTGAAAGATTCTTCTTCGTAATGGTTGACTGTGAGGTTGTACACGGAAGACAGATTATTTGTTTTTTTCTTAGTAAAGTATTTTTTAATCACACTCTCATACCATGAAAACGGCCAACCACTGCTCCATTACTAGCATTTGTCATAAACAGTGGCGCCGGGAGTGGGAGGGACAAATAGGACATGTCCTACGCACGAATTTTCCTGGGTGGGACAGTCAAAGCATTGTCCTACCCATGATTATTGGTAGGAAAAATGACTAATGACTGGCAAAAATCTGTGTGTTATAAAAAGGTGATTTCAAATTTTATCAGAGTATTTAAAATAACCATAGAGTTTTCTTAGATCCTAAAGGAATAGACTACTGATTATTTTTTTAGGACTTTGAGCACTTTATAATCTCGAAAGCGTTCAAGATGTCTAAAGCAAGGATCTTTTCGATCATCTTGTAATTTGGGTTCAATGAATTAGTAGCTTATCAATATTTTGGAATTCAGCATCTGTAATGATTTATTGACAATCTACTGAATGATCGAACCTAGATTACTAAATGATCAGAAATATTCTTTGTTATAAAATTTTTCAGAGGTAAAAAAGTTGTTAAAATCAGCAAATGGGATTAACAAAAAAAAATTGTAAGTGTTGATAGATGAAGTGCGTTTAAATGAATTATTGGAAACCCAAGGAAAAAAGTTTTCTACAAACCTTAAAAGATTCATTGAAATCTGAGGAACCACAAACATTACAAAGTCCACTTGAAATCTGGCCCGTACGAAATTCTGAGCTCTTAAAAGTTTCATTGACAATTATACGATTTCTTAAAAGTTCGCTTTGCATCGCTAGATCCATAACCAATAATAAGCAATAATTGATTGAAACCATTGAAGATTTATGTAAATTTCTGTGATCCATGACTTCTGCAGGAAGCTTGTAAAATGTTCGATAATTGAAAATTCAAATATGTATGTCATGCTTCTTCTTAGTTATCCTTAAGCAATCTTAGAAAAGCAACATTTTTCCAGAGAATCGTAGAAAACTTCTCAAATTATTATTTTTGCTAAGATTTGTTCAAGTCCATATTATTTCTGGAATTGATTATGTTGCTGCCGCAAGCAAAACTGTCTTATATTGATATAGATTTCATTTCAACATGGGTCGGTAGCTTTTTCGCTTTTTGCGGCAGTATAGGTAGAATGTGCGATGCTGTAGCCCACCAGGTATCCAGGTAGGTTAGTAGAATGTGCATCGATTTCGGGAACAAGCTTGGTGATCTAGTGGCTACCGTTTCTGCCTATAAGCAGGAGGTCGTGGGTTCAATCGCATGCTCGTCCTTTTCCTATGCTGTATTTCTTAGTTCTTTCTGTGTTTCACGATCTACTGAAATTATTTCTTCTGCTATACCTTCCACACTAACTAGAGTTTCCATTTCCCGGCCATTTTCGTTGTCCCGGGATTCGGGATGAACTTATTCGTATATCCCGGGAAATCCCGATTTTTCGATGTTTCCTTAGAACTTATTTTTTGATTTAAAATCGATTTTTTTCAATGTTCAGGGGTAAAATTCATATTTTAGAAAGGCCAGATAATACAGATTTAAAATTGGAACTCAATTCAATTCTAATTTGAATCGATTCTTTCGAGAAAAAGTACTACAAGAGCAAATAATATTCACGTTTTTCTGGGAAGGTAGAATACCCTTTTGGAATATATGATCGCCGAGTCCGAGAAGAAGGGTTCGCTGGCGGTTGAAGTTGGCTTGACTGTTTGCATTGTTTTGAATATGCATTTGGATTAGACAGTTGCTGGGATTGCATTCAATACCCTGGTGACGAAAGATGGAAGATGTGCAATAGAATCGTACTGGGCCCATAACCTATTGCGGATATGGGAACCCCCTCACAAAGAAAACACAATACTAGAGTATCCTCCAACCCATGGCAGGCTAATAATTGTTACTTTTGCCAAGAGCTGCAGCTCTTCTAATCTTGAACAGATCACTTCCTAGTCTTGATGGTAATCGTTAATTTATCATTATCGCCGACAAAGTTAATTGTGTTCAACGTAATCGCTTGCTGCGATAAAGATGAATAAACTCAATTATAATCGGAGCTCGATAGTTTAACGAAAGTTAACTTCATAATTTAACGATAATGAGGTTAGTAGGTTACGCGATTAAAGTTGGTATATAGTTTTGACTGAAGCCGAGAATTGGACAAATTGATTGCGGCCTGTTGACCAGAGTTGATTTTGATCGAAGCGATACACCAAAAAATAGGCAGAGCAACGGGGTCGGACCACTGAAGACGACCACACAGTTGTGGTCGAAATACGTATCTGCAAAGATAACGAAAATTAACTGGTTGAATTAAATGGAACTAACTTTTGTGAGAAGAAAAATTACGCTGTTTGCGAACCGGAAATGAAACAGTATTTTTTGTCCCGGGTATCCCGGGATTTTCGGGATTTAAAAAATAATATCCCGGGAATCGGGAAATCCCGAATTTTCCTAAGTCCCGCGATTTTTTGTCCCGGGATGGAAACTCTAACACTAACAGCTTCAAAACCTTCCGTGGCACCTATTAGAGGTCGTAAAATTCTCTGCACCTCTGTAGTAAGAGATGCAGCTCTTGGTGGTCACGGGTTGAAGTGTAGTATTTCATCCCATAGTCTAGGCTTGTAACACACACGAATTTTTGCGAATCTCTTAAGGCTAATACCATAACTATTGCTCAAACTGACATTTCCTATTTGTCCTACCCACGACTCGCAACGTGGATGCGCCTCTGGTCATAAATATCAACAATTGTCATAAATATAACTAGCATTTACATAAATATCAACGGCTCATTAAAATTTGATTCTAGGTTGAATAGATTCGAAAAACATTCGAAAACGATTGATAATTTAAAAAATCGATATATTTTATCTGTATGTTTTTGTCTTTCTCGTATACTAAGTATACGGAAAGGCTATATGATCAATCCAAAACCGAACTTTTGATAGAATGCTCGGAGACCCATAGTGTTATAATCGACTCAGCTCGACGAATTGAAGTGATGTCTGTTTGTGTGTATGTATGTATGTATGTGTGTGTGTATGTGTACAAAATTTTGTAGACACACTTTTTGGAACTTAGCATTGGTAGAATTTCTCGCAACAAGTTCCATTCGATATTGGCCAGATTGGACTATGGGATCAGAAGTTATCGTTAGTTAGTATTATCTTTGCACGAGAAAGGCACCAACACCACTAGGTGGATTGATCAGGGTAATTTTTTTAAAATCGAATGACGTTGTTAAAAGTGATGAAACTGATTTTTTGTTGTGTGCCACTTCATGAAATCACCAGACATGTTCAAAAGAGCTTATTCCAAGCATCCTTGGTGGCATTCCGAGAACCTGGTTCCCCAGCAGAAGTGGCCACTTTTTGATGTGGTCTGAAACCCATCTTGCGACGTCTTAAACTTCGTGATTTTGCGAAACGTGCTCAATAGAGTCTATTTTAAGATACCTGAGTGGTGTTGGTCAGGGCCCGTAGCACCCCGGGAAACTGGTACCCCTAGGGAAGTGATCACTTTTTCATGTGATCTGAAGCCCATCTTGTCCCAAACTTCCTGATTTCGCGAAACATGCTCAACAGTGCTGGTCAGGTTCTATGGCACTCCAGGAATATGATGCCACAGATAACAGATATTTATTCTGGTATCCGATACGTGTGTAAACATCCGCAACCGTTGATTCAAATGTATCGAACATTTGGAATGCAATTGGCAATCGTTTGGAGATGGCGCGCCGATCATTTCTATGTGAAACGCAGCCCAATTGCGACTGTCACACGTACTGGCTGCGTTCGACTATTGCTAATCAGTACTTCCGCAATCAGTTGAGTACATAAATGGCAGTAGTGAGTCAACGTATATCAATTTAAAAGTTTACACGAGATTTTCAATAAAATATGTTCTAGCTTAAATATATGTTATCTGTGATGATACCTTCGGGGAAGTGGCCACTTTTTGATGAGATCTGAAACCCATCTCGCGACGTGATGATTCATGATTTCACGAAGCTTTTTGATATATTTTGATCACTCTTTGATGTATTCTGAACCCCATCACGCGACATATCAACATTCATTACACATATCACAAAATATGATCAATAGAGCATAATTCAAGACCTTTTCGCAGCTTTGAAGACGTTATTCCGGGAACCTTATTTCCTCGTGACTGCGGAACCCGTTTTGTGTATTCTGAATCCTATTTTGCGATGTATAAAATGACCAACAAAAAAAATAATGTACATGATCTGCAGTATTCTGAAAAACTGGGCACTTCAGGATAGTTTCTACTTTGATACGATACAGATCACATCAGGTTCACCCCTCAAGTACCTCGAAATACATTGTCAACAGTGTCCACTTCCCCTGGGGAACCAGGGGCCCGGAATGCCACGGAATCTGACCAACACCACTCAGGTACCTCAAAATAGAATCTATTGAGCACGTTTTGCAAAATCATGAACTTTGAAACGTCGCAAGATGGGTTTCAAATCACATACAAAAGTGATCACTTTCCCTGGGGAACCAGATTCCCGGAATACCAAGGAACCTGACCAACATTACTCAGAAATCTCAAAATAGACTCTATTCATTATGTTTCGCGAAATCATAAAGTTTGAGATGTCGCAAGATGGGTTTCAGATCACATCAAAAGGTGGTAATTTCTCCTGGGGAACCAGGTTACTGGAATGCTACGGAGCCTAACCAGCACCACTCAATTATCTCAAAATAGACTCTATTGATCACGTTTCGTGAAATCATAAAAGTTTGAGACATTCTCGAAGGATTTCAGATCACCTTAAAAAAGTGATCACTTCCCCTGGGGAACCAGATTCCCGGAAAGCCACGGAACCTGACCAACACCACTCAGGTACCTAGGAATAAACTCGTTTCGCGAGATCATGAAGTTTGAAACGTCGCATGGTGGGATTCAGATCACATCAAAAAGTGGCCACTTCCTCTGTGAAGCCAGGTTCCTGGAATGCCAGGAACCTGACTAACATGCCTCAAAACACCCGATTCTTTTTTTACACGGGGATGCGTTCCGTGTAAAAAAAGTTTTCAGTTCAAAATTTGAAAATCCCTGTAAAAAAAGTTTTATGATTTCTCGACGAAACGCAGCTTTGGAAAAATTTTGTATGTGATTTTTTTTACACGGCCTACACGGCCTACAATCCGTTTAAAAACAGAATCAGGTGTATACTCTATTGAGCTCGTTTCGCCAGACGTTTGAGACGTCGCAGGATGGGTTTCAAGTCATTTCAAAACGAGACTACTTCCCTGGGTGAGCCAGCTTTTTGGAATGCCGTGGAACCTGTCGAAGCCCATCAAGGATCTTCTTAATAAGATCTATTGAAAATGTCTCGTGATTTTGTGAAGTATGAAACACCAAAAAACGAGTTTCAACACTTTTAGCAACGTCATTCGATATAAAAAGTAGACCATCCCCGCTCGACCCCGGAATCATTCCGGAATTATTTGGTTTAAATACTAAAAACTTAACCAGGTCATTTGGTAGGTGAATCGTTAAAAACGGTTAAGAATCAAGAGAGTTGGGATTTTTAAAGTCATTTTCAGTGCCTAGAAGTATCAAGGGATAATGAGAACTAATGCCATATTGTTTGTGTGAAATAACTATAAAGTTTGAACCAAAAATTTTGGTTTGTCACGTTTAACTAAGACCCTTCTTTTTCTAAAGGATGCAAAGCTTTGGCATGAGCTTGCCTTGATATCGATTGTTTTGATATCCTATGTGAACTAAATATTTATGTTAATTCATATCTGGGTTTGATTTGTTTTGAACAGTAGCATAGATATAGCCTAAAGATGATGCATTTCTAAAGTCGAGATGAAATATTTTCAGTATTTTAACATAAAAAGTTATTATCTCATGTCGTTTTCGTTTTTGAGGTGTAGCTACACCGTTTAGTGCAGCGTTTTGCACGGCAAAAACGAACGTTTTTAGTGTAGCTTGGTTTGTTTGTTATGGATACCTGTTGGACACCATAAATAGTAAACAATAACAACGGGAGAAACTTGACAACGAACTACGCTACACGGCACACTCTGATTTTCTCTGGTGCTATACACGGTTAGATGACTTTACCCATTAATGGGTACTGTGTTATTGTTGATATTATTCCCACCGTGAAAAATTCACCCATTTTCTTCAAAAAGCGCCACTACTCATTAAAATGGGTAGTGGCACTTTTTCAAGAAAATGGGTGAATTTTTCACGGTGGGAATAATATCAACAATAACACAGTACCCATTAATGGGTAAAGTCATCTAACAGTGTACTGCTTGTTTCAGTGCCAGAGATGCCAGATTTGAAGACATGTCTTCAATTTGAAGACATTTGAATCTCTGTGAAGACATTTATTTCGTGAAGACATTTTGAAGACTTTTCAAAATATTTGAAGACTTATCTACTTATTTAAAGATACTTGAAGATAATCAATAAGCCAGCGAGCGAAAATATAATTTTATTTCTTAGTTATAAATTCTGCGACTTTTATATGGTCGGGGTTCAGCCAAATTACACCAAGCACCAATGAAAAATTTCCTATTTTTTGCCAAGGTTTTCATGTAATAGATCGCATCGGACATCGTTCAACGCCATACCTGAGGATCCCTTACAACAAATGTACGCATGACTTAACACGAAATACTTTCCGTTTGTCTTTTGCGAACAAAATATCAAAAGTCAGTCAAAAAGCCGCTTGGTGCGGTTTGGCAGAATCCCGACCATATGTAAATTATGCAAAAAAAATTTATTTATTTATCATCAGACTAAGGCCGGAGTGGCCTGTGCTGCACATAAAAGACTTCTCCATTCAGCTCGGTTTAAGGCTGCACTTCGCCAACCACGCAGTCTGCGGAGGGTCCGCAAGTCGTCCTCCACCTGATCGATCCACCTTGCCCGCTGTGCACCTCGCCTTCTTGTTCCCGTCGGATCGTTGTCGAGAACCATTTTCACCGGATTACTGTCCGACATTCTGGCTACGTGCCCGGCCCACCGCAGTCTTCCGATTTTCGCGGTGTGAACGATGGATGGTTCTCCCAACAGCTGATGCAACTCGTGGTTCATTCGCCTCCTCCACGTACCGTCCGCCATCTGCACCCCACCATAGATGGTACGCAACACTTTCCTTTCGAAAACTCCCAGTGCGCGTTGGTCCTCCACGAGCATCGTCCAGGTCTCGTGTCCGTAGAGAACTACCGGTCTTATAAGCGTTTTGTAGATAGTCAGTTTGGTACGGCGGCCAACTCTATTCGATCGGAGCGTCTTGCGGAGTCCAAAGTACGTACGATTTCCAGCCACTATGCGTCTCCGAATTGCAAAAAAAATACAAAAGTTATAATCGTCTTTGTCTGGGGCTTAGAATCTCAAACATAAAAATACATTCACTCTAGCTGGCTGATAAATGCAACGCATTTATGACCTCATACGCACTCAACTTGGAGTTTAGCGCTGACTAAAAAAATCCGAAGGCGTGTATGTAAAAAGGTATTTCGATCATTACATTGGAACGCAAGGACCGATATAATTTACGGCAAAAATATATTGAACTCTTCTATGACTCCCGAGCAGCACAAGTCAGACAAAAAATGTTACAGCAACTTGATTGTGACTGAATCTGGTCACATTTGAGTTGCAGTACCCTGTGCAGAACATGTGTGCTGCTGGGGCTTGATTTAATCTAGTCAACCGTTGAGCTATAGTCTATAGAACCTGATCTTTTTCTAAATTCCTTACGAATTCATTTGATCTTTCCGGTATGTCCATGTCACTTTCCTCTAAATATTCGACGGGAAACTCTTTGAATTTTCCGTGCATTTTTAAAAGAATTTTCGAATTTCCGATGAAAATTATGAGGAATTTCTTGTCTATATTCAAGAGAAATGAAATTGGAAATTCAGTACAAAATTTATACTTATTAATTTCCGTAAAAAACATAAAGGAAATCCTCCGAAATTCAAACGGAAAATTCATCTTGATTTCCACAGTTCCCACAATAAATCCCTTTTAATTTCCACAAGAAAATTGTCTCAATTAATTTTCATAAAAAAATCTTACGAATGTCAATAAGAAATTGAAATTATGCTGGTGTTAAATGGATATTCATCATAATTTTCAAAGTAAATTTCTACAGGAAAATCTACCTAAAAGTAATTCAGAGGAAACTTGCTACACACTTTTGTTAAATTTTTCCTTGAATTCCTTTGATTATTCTTCTAAAAATATCTCTGGACATTCTTCCAGTATTTCTCTGCAAATTTCTCTATGAATTTCTTCAAAAAATCGTCCAGGAAATTGTCCGGAAGTTTCTGGGATTTTTCCGAAAAATCCTCCAGGAATTCATTTGGAAGATCCTCCAGAACTCCTTCGGTAGTTCCTTCACGAATTCCTCTAGTAGTTCTTCCAGGATTTTTTTCTGAAAGTTTTCCCGGGATTGCGGCGGAAGCTCCACAAGGGATCCCTCCGGAAGTTCTTCCTCTGGAAGATCCTTTAAGAAAGTTGTCGAATGACTCTCCAAGAATGCCTTCGGAAGTATACTATGAAATTTATCTGGTATTTCCTATAGGTTTTCTTTCGAAAATTTCTGCATTTCCAAGAATTCATCCAGAACTACCTCCAAGAATTTCTCCAGAAGTTTCTTAAGGAATTCCACCGGAAATTGCTCCAGTAATTCTTCAGGAATATCCTTCAGAAATGCATCAGGAAAATCCTTCAAGTATTCCTCCAGAAAAAACCTCCGGAATTCATCCTGAAGTTTCTACAGGAATTCCTTCTTAAGTTCTTCCAAGAATTCCTCCGGAAGCTCCTTCTGAACTTTTTCCGGAAGTTTCTTCAGTAAAACCATTGGATGTTCCAACAGGAATTTCTCGGAAAATTTCTTCAGGAGATTTCCAGAAGTAATTAGAAGCTCCATCCAAAAGAAATTAGTATAAGTTATAAGAAGCTCCATCAGGAATTTATCCGGAAGTTGATCTAGAAAATTTACCGGAAGTTCCTTCAGAAAATTCTCTGGATTTTCTTTAAGTATTCCACAGTAAATTTTGAATCCCAACAGGGTATTCTTCAAAAAGAAATTTGGAAGAATTCCACGTGAAAATTCCGTTAAAAATCCGACTCAGTACAAAATCCAGGGGAAACTAGTTATAAAAAAAATAAAGAATTTTAAAGAATATTCTCTTGAATTCTAACAATGTTCAAAAAAGAAACATTCTTCCACATCAGTAAAACAAGGAGATTATTGAATTTACAAACCTATTGGATTTTGAAATTTCTCGCTAATAATCATAATTTTAATATTGAAGACATTTGAAGACATTTTTAAACGACTGTGAAGACATATTAAAATATCTTCTGGCATCCCTGTTCAGTGTAAAAAAAAAATGCTACACTGGTTTTTGGTGCAAAAGTGTAGCACGAGTGTATTGCCCATGATCGCATATTTGTAACACTCGCATTTTTGTTCATTTTGTAAATCGTACAGAAAGCTCAATTTACTGCATCTAATTCCACAACAGTAAAATAGGCTTTACTATCTTGCTTATCTGTGGTAAGTTGAAAATGATTGAGTTTGTGGGGAGGATTGGCAAACGATTTACAAAATCAACCAAAATGCAAATGTTACATTTATGCGATCATGGGCAATGTAGCTACACCGTAAAAACGAAAACGACATTAGGGAGAGCTATTTGTATCGCTTACTTATGTCGTTTTCGTTTTTGCGGTGTAGCTACACTCGTGCTACACTTTTGCACCGAAAATGTTCGTTTTTGATTTTCGTGCTACACCAGTGTAGCATTTTTCTTGCACTGAAACAAGCAGTGTAGCACCAGAAATAAACAGAGTGTGCCGTGTAGTGTAGTTTGTTGTCAAGTTTCTCACTTTGTTATTGTTTTCTTTTTATGGTATCCAACAGGTATCCATAACAAACAAACCCAAATGCACTCAAAACGTTCGTTTTTGCCGTGCAAAATGCTGCACTGAACGGTATCGCTACACCACAAAAACGAAAACGACATTAGTTTCTAGGATTTTAACGATAGCTTAACTTGGCTTGACAATCTTCACATCATAACCAAAAAACTAATAAAATTAAAATCTATCTAAAAACGTTCAACGTTCGATTCAAACATTTGACCTTCTACAAAATATCTGGACTGTTAATTTGGACGCCAATTTAGGTAAATTGCAGCTACCTATCTATTTGCTTATGATATCATTCCAACCAGAAGTTTTTTTCCCTCCCCAATATTCTTTACCCACAGCAGACAGAGTGGCGCGTGCTGAAGCTGGATGTTCCACCGCTTGCCATGCGTTCCCTTGTATTAAGCCAAGCTATCTTAATAGAATTAAATTCCATACACGGTTGTTCACCAGTCGGCAACTATAGGAACGCTCCCTTATGAGAGATATTCACGCAACGACTATGAAAACAGTCCAACCGAGGGAAGCGATGACGTCACCTCGCCACTGAACCAAACAGGTCAAACAGAGCAGTCCACACCATCGAAGTTAAAGTTGGAGTGAGGTTCTCAAGGTCGTTCCGCTTAGTTAAATGGATGCACTTGGCGGATGACCGTGTCCTTGAGGGGGGTTTAAAGTATGGTCGTATCCTCTTAGCGTTGGTGATGATGAAAAATTGTGTGCTTTTGCTACTGGCAAAGAACATTACTTCGATTCCGGTGGGAATGATGTCATTTATGGTGGTCAGTAGCGTGGATTGGGAGCGTTTATGAAAATCTGACTCATTTATGACGTTCAAGTACCAAGGAATTTGTTTTCGCGAAACTTTTATTCTTTTTTGCTGCATAATGATGCTAAGGAACATAATTTCAATTTGTAGATTTTAAATACTCTAGTTCTGGTTTGATTCAACGATTTTATCAAATTAAATATTTGATAAATTATAATCAAATGAAATCAGATTTTCAAAACAATTCATTAAAAATGCCGCACAAGTTATATAAATTTTATGTTTTTGAGTCCTGAAATCACATCATCAACAATTTTAAAATACATGTGTAAAAAAATGCTAGCCTTCTCTGAAAAATACACTAATTCCGTGTCGAAACTTCGTACGAATAAAAAAAACTCGTTTTAATCGTATGAGACTTCGTAACCGTTAATAACTGATCTATGTAAAAAGTAAATAAACAAAGGTACCTGGCGTGTCCTGAATCAATTGTTAGCTTTATGAATTTTCTTACTGTTGTGTGAAATAAGTTCTTCAGGATTATTAGGTCGTTGTAAATGGACAATTTTTATTGATCATAGGATTTTCCCTATGAAGATCAACATGTTGTTACATTTAAACTGTAGCTCTAATATTCCCATATTTGAAGAATATTCAAAAAGGAAGCCAATAATTTATTCTATAAAATTATTTTAGACAAGTCGACCCGGCAGACGTTGTCCTGCTCAGTAGGCGAAAATGCGCGTTGTGAACTTCCCATGCAAAATTTCCATACGATTCTTAATATTAGTTTTTCACGATTTTCTACATCTTACCCGTGATTTTTGCATGAGGAAATATCATATAAGCCCGTCGAAAACGATAAAGAAAATCTTTGCTGAAAGAATGAATAAAATCCAACCAGTCGTTTTCGAGTTATGTGGATACGAACACAGACCATTTCATTTTTATTATATAGAAGAAGAAGATTATATGATTCTATATTATTTGTTTTGGTGAATTACATCTTAAGTGCAATACATATTTCAAAAGCAGAAACATTTTACGGATGAAAATTTAGCACACTGCAGACTAAAATCAAAAATTGTTTTCCACTGGAAACAAATATGTTCTCTCAAAGCATCATAATATGAATGCGATGATAGACAAACTTTTTCCATTCTATTCTTAATTTAAGCCGTGATGAGGAGAGTAGTGTGCCATGATTGAAATAGGAAGCAAATTTTTTTTTCGCTGCGTCATTTTACGCGATTTCTAACCTTCCGGAAATAATTCAATTTGCTGATTATGTGCTTGAAAGTTAGGTTCCCATTACCGTGTAAAATAAAGAAGTTTTAAATTCATGAAGTTCACCTGCAAGCCGTATTTGAAGCTTTTCAAAATTTCAATATGTGGTGCTCAAAAAATCCCAGCGGTACATGATGGCGACTCCAGCTCCCTTCGCAACAGGATCGAATCAAGCAAAAGCTCAATCCCCTTTCCCGAGTTTACTGGCTAGAAACAAAATGCTGCATCAACTGAATCTTATTCCGCAAATAATGCAGGAGTCCAAGTCGGGCAATGCGTATCACTTAAGTATCCCTTTTTTTACATTATTTAATTTTTTTTATTCAATTTTGTTAGCTCATGTTAGCATTTTTTTAAGTGAGCCCCTCAAAGTGGTATTTACATTCGTTGTACTTTTCAATGATTTATATGGAAGTTTTTTCTTTTAAACTAATAATTCTGAGAAAAAAAATAGAAACGATATACTGCAAACATATACATATAAGCATTATGCGCAACTGATCATTTGGAAAGTGTCTCTAATTCTCTTGATATGGTTTCAACATTAATTTTATTTTTGATTTCATATGTAATCAGTCTATACTGAAGATAAACAATCTACTTAAATTGTTTTTTTTTTCGAAGACATAAAGTACACAAATTTCTCAACACCAAAAGTTTCAACACCAAAAGCGGCTAAAAAAGGCGAGAGTTAGAAAATTGTTCTTGCGTAACTTATTTATTTGATCATCTCCAGAACAATGCACATTTGGTCATTATATTTGTTTTCATGACATATTTTACTACTTAATTCAATAGAAAAAACGCCTTAATTTTGAAGATAATTCTGGAACAGGCGCCTTTTTTCGAAGCAACGTAATTATTTTATTTTATTGGAAATTTCTCAAAAATGAATAGAGCGCTGTTGGGGAAAACAATCAATCTAGAATAGTGTTCGAAAAATTACAATGAAACTGAATCATCACTGATTTTACTTTGATACACAATGCTGATACGCATACTGCAAATTTAAAAAGTAAACATTTCTATCTCGACATCCTCTGTTACTCGATGTGTTTATTATTTGTATTTTTCAAGCATATATCTATTTCATTTTAGGTGTACTATATAGCCTACATTGTATATTGTATGTATTAATATTCATTTTAGCAATAAGGAGTGCAAGTTTGTTCGTGTTTTGTGTTAGACGCAGTGCGGTTATCAACATATCTGATTCTGCTAAGTGGGGGAGTAAATTAGATAGTGAAATAATCAGTTCAGTGCAGATTTGTTGATGTTTTGTATTGGACGTAGAACGATCGAAGATCGCGTCCAGACGTGTTTTTTCAGTAAGCAGAACGATCGGCCGGTCATCGAAAGTTTGTTCTGCTTTGTGCGGTAAGCAGAACGATCGGCCGTAATCGAAATTTTGTTCTGCGTCGTGCGTGTGAGTGAATTAATTAGAAAGTGAAAGTTTAAATCGCGTCTAGACATGTTTTCTTCAGTAAGCAGAACGATCGGCCGGTCATCAAAGTTTTGTTCTGCTTTGTGCGGTAAGCAGAACGATCAGCCAATCACCGAAATTTTGTTCTGCTTTGTGCGGTGATCGTGCCAAAATGTAATGGTTTATATTTTGTATTTATGTTGCGAGAGCCACCCTAGCGCATGGTTACTCACTCTCGCTGTTTCCATATCAGCCGGTCACATCGTACCGTATATCACTAGGTAGGTGCCGATCGCTTCACGATCGGCTGTTGCTTTGCTCAACATCAACTCTACTGCGTAGAGGCAGCAGAACAGCAAACAGCTGACAGATAGTCAGTAATAAACCTCCGCCGCCATCGGTACTTTCACTTCGAAATAGAAACTTGTGTTACTTTGCTCCCAAAATAAAGTGTTTCGATACGGCAATAAAGTGTAGTTCTTAAATCGCGAATAAACTAGTGTTTTCGTTAGTGAGCATATCACCGCGCACTTTTCGATAGTTGTTACCGGGTTGATTTAGTGGCAAGTCGCTCTATGTGCGTAAACATATTTGGTCCTTGGAGCCGGATCAACCGCGGAAAAGGACTTTTGTGCGCGGTTCAATAGTGCCACGCGGAAGAAAGGACACTAGTGCCGGACAATAAGTGCCTTTGTGGAGTGCGAACAAAGTGCAAAGAAATTCGCCATCACGGCAGTGGATTGATTATTGGCGCGCTATGATTGCCATCTTGGGCGGCAATTAATTAAGTGACTGAAGAGGATTAAGTGTTGCTGGTGACTGGAGGCGGATTTATTAGTTTCGTCGACTGCGGGAAAGGTGCCAGCTAGCGGATCGTCGTAGGGCTGGTGGCGACATTTGAGCGGACAGATTTGGGCGACTACGGACTGGCTGCAGATAAAGGGAAGTACACCATTGCATGTGTGGTCTGTGGCTTGCGATGCATGACGGGAGCCATTAGACTGTGGGTTGGATACACTGTGCGACGATTAAAATAAATTCCATTTTACATGCGAAATATTGTGTTTTTGATCGAAGTGAATCTGGTCCCTGTGGTTCGTTCGTCGCTAGTTGGTCTTGGATTCCGCTGATACCTGGTTGGCTCGATTTCCGTTGGTTAAATTCCTTTCGCGGTTGTCAATTTGGGTGCTCAGTTCATCTCGCGGCGCGTGGACATACTGTCGATTTGTTGTCATCAGTGCAGTGTGCAGTTGGAGGAGATAGAATAGTGCAGTGTAGTGTTCCCAGTGCAAACGAACTTCTTAGTGCAGACTTTGTACAGTGATTTCGGGGTGACTAACGAGTGACTAAGTGACAATCATGCCCGAAGACTTAAGAAGTTTGCTTAAGAAGGAGAAGCGCCTTCTGAACAGTTTAGTGCTGGTGGAGAAGTTCGTGCAAGACTTTGACGAAGAACGAGACAAAAAAGAAGTTGAAGTTCGTTTGCAGCTGTTGGAAAATTGTGTGTCTGAGTTTTTTGTGGTGCGTGATAAAGTGGAGGTGTTGCTGGATGAAGCTGCTGATGAGGCAACCGCCAATCCAGATGAACCGGAGAAAGCTCGCAAAGTAAGGCTGGAGAGTGAATCGAGGAAGCGAGAAGAAGACAATTTAGCCATCACTACGGATGTTGAAAATCGGTTCTGCAAGGCTAAGGCCGCGTTGGTGGAACGCCGTGTTCGAAAGCCATCACCAAACGCCGGGTCGTCAGTGGCAGCCGGAACAACCATCTCCAGGGTGAAGCTACCGGAGATAAAACTTCCGACATTCGACGGCACGAGACTGGGTGTCATACCGAGATGCATTCAGGAGCCTCATTCACAAAAACCGAGACATCACTGACATGGAGAGGTTTACGTACCTTCGGTCGTCGCTAACTGGTGATGCCCTTCACGAGATTAGCTCCGTCGGGCTTTTTGCCGTCAATTACCCGGTGGCGTGGACTGCTCTACCATAACCAGAAGCTCTTCGTCAAGGCATACCTGGATGCCATCTTTAGGATTGATCCGATGCCGAAGGAGAGTTTCGAAGCGCTGAGCAGCTTATCAGCGACTTCGAGAAGAACCTCCAGGTGTTTCAGAAAATGGGGCAGAATACCGAAGGCTGGAGCACGATTCTAGTGCACATGATTTGCTCAAGGTTGGATGGAGTCACGCTGCGATTTTGGGAGTCGTCGCACAATTCCAAGGAAGTGCCTGCCTACCGGAACTTGATAAACTTCCTGAAGAATCATTGTGCGGTTCTTCAATCAGTTGGATCGAGTCATTCAGTCTCCGCCGATTTGAAGAAGCCGAAGCTAAGTGTCAGCCATTCCTCAACGTCCATTGGTCGGTGTTGCTTTTGTTCCGAACCATTTCATCCTGTGTTTTCGTGCAAGCGGTTCATGAAGCTGAAGATCTCGGAGCGGTACGATGCAGTGCGGAGAAACGGTCTGTGTATGAACTGCTTATCGTCAGGTCATTTTGCCCGGAACTGCAGCAAAGGTTCGTGTCGTCAATGCGGGAAGAAGCATCATTCCCTCCTCCACACAGAGATGCACAGTGCCAGCACGAAGTCATCCGTTCCACAGACGACGAAGAGACCCCCAAGTGAACACCACCAACAGACACAGCATACGCAATCGGAACCACCAACACACCAGAAAGCACCAACCACAAACCACACCGAACCTTCCACTTCATTGCCAGTTGTCAATACACAATCGCATAGCACCAACCCACAGTTCGCCACAGACTATCCAAACACACTGCAACACACCACAGCCCTACCAACACAAACCAAGACCTCCACACGTCAAGTTCTTCTCTCCACTGCCATTGTGCGGATCTGCGATGCCAACGGAAGCTCGATGCTTGCCAGGGCACTACTCGATTCCTGCTCGCAGTATTGTTTTATTTCGTCCGAGTTTTGTCGACGCATGAAGCTTAAAGAGCTCCCGAATTATCTACCGGTAAAGGGCATCGGTAATACCGGGAGCGTGTCGAAGAAAGCTGTCAGCGGTACAATCAGCCCACGTTTCGATAGCATTTCGGAGTTCGTGGAAGTTATGCGGTTCAACGTCCTGCCGAAGCTGACAATTCCACTCCCATGTGAAAGGTTCGAGACTTGCCAGTGGAATCTCCAGGAGAACATCGTATTAGCTGATCCTGAGTTCTACCACACATCGGACATCGATATGATAATCGGTGCCGAGTATTACCTCGACCTGCTGCAGGAAGGAAGGTTCAGGCTCAGCGAGAATGGCCCAACATTCCAAAATACTGTTTTCGGTTGGGTTGTATCCGGACGTATTCCTAGTAGCTCGATCTCCGTACCCGGCACATCCACCGCGTTGTGTTCCATGTCCGATCTTCAAGAACAGCTCACTCGTTTCTGGGATCTCGAGAGCTGTCATCTAGCGAGTACCTATTCCGTGGAAGAGTCCACATGTGAGGAGTTGTTCAAGAAAACCACTACACGCGACGTAGATGGTCGTTTCATCGTGAACCTGCCTAGGAAGGACCACGTAATCGGTCAGCTAGGTAGCTCCAGAGCTGTGGCGGAACGGCGGTTCCTTAGTCTGGAGAGAAGGCTATCGAACAACCCTCAGCTGAAGAAGCAGTATTGCGAGTTTATGAGGGAGTACGTGACAATGGGGCACATGGAAAAGATACGCGAAGAAGATTTCTCTGGGGCGGCACACTACTTTTTGCCTCATCACGCCGTCTTGAAGCCGGAGAGCACAACAACAAAGTTGCGAGTAGTATTTGATGCTTCGTGCAAAACTTCGTCTGGTCTTTCGCTCAACGACGGGCTAATGATTGGCCCTGTGGTCCAGGACGACCTAATCTCGATTCATGCTCGATTCCGTCTGCACCGGATCGGCATTGTGGCAGATGTTACAAAAATGTATCGGATGATCAAGATGTGCCCACGTGATCAAAAATTGCAGCTGATTTTGTGGAGGAACGACACCGACGAACCTATCGAAGTGTTTCAGCTCACGACCGTTACGTACGGCACCGCTTCCGCTCCTTTTCTAGCTACACGTTGTATGGTTCAGCTGGCAGAAGACGGAGAAGCTACACATCCAGGCGCAGCAAAGGTGCTGCGGAAAGATTTTTACGTCGACGATATGATCACTGGCGTCGATAACCCTGAAGAAGGAAAACGGCTGGTCGAAGACACAATCGCCCTCACAGACTCCGCTGGATTCACACTACGCAAGTGGAACTCCAACTGTGAAGAGGTGCTAAAGGAGTTGCAGCCTGATCGTTGTGATCATCGAGCGGAATTCGAAATGGACTCGTCACCTCCAATTTCGACCGTGAAAACGTTGGGTCTCGTCTGGTGCATCAGAACCGACAACTTCCGTTTCACCATGCCCGAGTGGAATACAACGTCGGTGGTTACAAAACGAGTTGTGATTTCCGACGCGTCCAAGCTCTTCGATCCATTGGGTCTGATAGGGCCAGTCGTCGCCGAAGCTAAAATCTTCATCCAGACACTGTGGAAGCTGGAACTAAACTGGGATGACCCGCTCCCAGAAAACCTTCAGGCCTTTTGGTTGAACACCGACGAACCTTAGTTCTCTCGAATCCATTAGCATTCCACCCTGGGTTGGATATATCCAAGAATGTGTCCCAACCGAATGGCACGGATTCTGTGACACTTCGGATAGCGCATACGGCGCTTGTTTGTATCTCCGCTGTACTTACGCTGACGGTTCCGTGCGTGTTCAGCTAATGATGACCAAGTCACGAGTAGCGCCACTGGAGGACCTGAAGAAGAAGAAACGTAAGCAGACTACGCCCCGTCTTGAACTGTCATCCGCCCTGCTTCTCAGTCATTTGTACGAGAAAGTCAGTCAAGCCACCTCACTGGTAATTCCGTCGTACTTCTGGACCGATTCCAACATCGTAAAATTCTGGATTGCGTCGGCACCATCGCGATGGCAAACCTTTGTGGCGAATAGGGTGTCCGAGATCCAGCACCTGACGAAAGGCGGCGTGTGGAATCATGTTGCAGGCATTGAGAATCCAGCAGACGTTCTTTCGCGAGGAATATCAGCAACACAGCTAGAGTACCAGCCACTCTGGTTCAACGGACCTGTTTGGTTGCACCAAGGTCAAAGCTTCTGGCCTGCAACTCCAAATGTCAGCGTTGAACACTTTGATCCAGCCTCTCTTGAAGAACGGAAATCCGTAGCCCTGCCACTGCAAGCCACTACACCAAACGAAATATTCTCGCTACGGTCGACACTATTTTCTCTCGTTCGACTGGTGGCTTTATTACGTCGTTTCCGTCACAACTCGCAAAGAACGCACCGAACTTCCAGGAAACTCGGCTACATTAGCACGCAAGAATACGAAGATGCTCTACTGCAACTGGTTCACCTCTCCCAAGAAGAATGCTTTCCCCAGGAGATTGCAAGTCTGTCCCGGGAGGATCAGGTAAAGGACTCCTCTAAAATATCATCACTCCACCCCATACTACGAGATGGTATACTTCGCGTTGGCGGCCGGCTTCGGAATGCAACTGTTTCGCAAAACCGGAAGCATCCAATGATTATTGATCCACGTCATCCTCTCGCCACGTTGGTAATCCGCCATTACCACGTGAAATTGCTTCACTCCGGACAACAAGTCGTTATCGCAAGCGCCAGAGAAAGATTCTGGATCCCCAATATTCGAAACCTGGTGCGTAAAGTTCTCCACGAATGCGTCACTTGCTTCCGCGTCAGACCAAGATGTTTGGAACAACTGATGGCCGAACTGCCACCAGAAAGGGTTACACCGGCACCGCCATTTCTGAAGGTCGGCGTGGATTACTGCGGTCCGTTTCTAGTTTCCTACCCCCATCGCCGAAGTACTCCAGTTAAATGCTTCGTTGCAGTATTCGTCTGCCTTGTAACGAAGGCAGTTCATGTAGAACTAGTCTCCGATCTCACAACGGAGGCGTTTTTGGCAGCACTAAAACGTTTCACCGCCCGGCGTGGACGACCGGTCCTCATAATGTGTGACAATGGCACGAATTTCGTTGGAGCAAAGCGGGAACTTCGACAGCTGTTGAACTTGTTTGAGCAGCAGCAATTCCAGAACGCCGTAGCTTGCAACGCCGCGAATGAAGGGATTGAATTCAAGTTCATCCCAGCAAGGTCGCCGAACTTTGGCGGTCTTTGGGAAGCCGCCGTGAAGTGCTTCAAGAACGCTTTCAAGAAGGTCATCGGAACCCGGACACTGTTGTACGACGAAATGCAAACCGTGCTCACGCAGATTGAAGCTGTTTTAAACTCCAGACCCCTTACCCCGCTCAGTAACGATCCTGGAGATTTCGAAGCGCTCACACCTGGGCATTTTCTGATACAGCGTCCACTAACTGCCATCGCTGAACCCGATCTGGACAATTTTCCAACCAACCGTCTCTCCGTCTGGCAAAGGGCGCAGGACTTTTCCCAGAAGCTGTGGAAAACGTGGACCACATTGTACCTTTCCGACCTGCACAACCGCACAAAGTGGACACGCCAACGTGACAACATTTCCGTCGGCACTATGGTTCTGCTGATGGACGAGCGGCTTCCGCCGCTGAAATGGAATTTGGGTCGTGTGACTGCCATTTTCCGTGGCTCAGACGATAACATCCGTGTAGTAGACGTGCGCACTACGAATGGGGTCTTCCGAAGAGCAATCTCGAAGATTTGCGTACTCCCTATACGGGACAACGCAAACTCAACCAGCGAAGAGGCATAACTCGCCTCCACCGGTGGTGCTTCGGCACCCGCGGAGGTCCTTGTGGCCTCCGCACTCCAGTAAGTTTTGTTTTTATCAGTATTTCAAAAAGTTATCGGAATGTTTATACCCCATAGCCGCTGTTCTACCGGTCCCGGGTCCCCGGGACAGTCGATCGTTCGGAGCCAACCCCATCAGTCCAAGACTCTTTCCATGAACCCCCAGTCCGAGGTACAAACGCATGTTGGTGATGGTAGTTGTGAGCGTCCTCAAGAAGTCCTGTCCATCGAACTCTAGTTAGAGTAATCCGTTTGAGTCGGCCCCCGGCTCTATTTTGTTGCATGGCTAATTCGTCACATTTCGCCGAGGTATATCCTGACATCAATCACTGGTCCAGAAGCTGCAGTTTTAATCGAAGTTTGGCCAACTCATCGACAATTCTGTGGCAACCGGATCAGCTCTATGGCGCGGTATGAGCTCACCGCAACCGTCAGGATTCGACTTTGGTAACGTGATAACGATATGGTCGAATTTTCATCCCATTCCAATCGTTGGACATCGACACCGCCGCTGGTAGCGGCCGCGGAGGCCATGAGGGCCTCCGTTCCAGGCAACAACGTTTGATGCCTCTCCGTCGTCGTCGAGGACAACCGCAGACCAAGAGACCAGACCAGACCAAGAGGACCTCCCACCAGCGATCGATGCCCATCGTCCGTATCCACGAGGCAATCGACCACACCCCCGAAGAAGCACTACCGTCATCCGTTTCACCGTCAGCAATCAAGTCGCAGATGTACCACAAGCAAGAACCATCGTGCCAAAGACTATTCCCTCCAGCCGTTTTGTGGACGGCATTCCCGAAGATCCAGCGAATCATCCCGAAATACAGTTCACCAATCGAAGCGCAATGCAATCGCCGTAGTTCAACAGAACAGGAACCGTGTCGCTGCCACACCCCAGCAGGAATCAGCAGCCCTCGATGTTTCATGAAGGAGCATTGAAGAGTTCGTGAAAACTAGAATTAGAAGCATTATTTAGTTAATAGTAGTGAAGTTGAATTTGCTAGTTAAATTGAAAGCCGTAGGTTTCAAGGCGGCCGGCTATGATCGTGCCAAAATGTAATGGTTCATATTTTGTATTTATGTTGCGAGAGCCACCCTAGCGCATGGTTACTCACTCTCGCTGTTTCCATATCAGCCGGTCACATCGTACCGTATATTACTAGGTAGGTGCCGATCGCCTCACGATCGGCTGTTGCTTTGCTCAACACCACCTCTACTGCGTAGAGGCAGCAGAACAGCAAACAGCTGATAGATAGTCAGTAATAAACCTCCGCCGCGATCGGTACTTTATCTTCGAAATAGAAACTTGTGTTACTTTGCTCCCAAAATAAAGTGTTTCGATACGGCAATAAAGTGTAGTTCTTAAATCGCGAATAAACTAGTGTTTTCGTTAGTGAGCATATCACCGCGCACTTTTCGATAGTTGTTACCGGGTTGATTTAGTGGCAAGTCGCTCTATGTGCGTGAACATGCGGCCTTTCATAATTTTTTTAATTGTTTTTTATTTGTTTTCATCGATCAAACTACACGCTATACACGGCATACCGTTTACCAAAACGAACCCTGCCACACTCCCTACCCCATATATCCAACATCCCAGTGATTTCTCGTGGAAGTGCAGATGACTCGTCGGCTTCTATCAAAGCGAGTATCACGTCAACAATTTCCTACCTGTTCCCTAATTGACCTGCATTCGGACACGGCCGGCGCTGGTATTGCTTATTTTTGGGTCACCAGTTCTTACACATTGAAGATGATGTTAGTCCCAAACTTCATCTGTTGGTTCTCTGTGTAATTACAGCTGACCTGGCAATAACGGAGTAGCAACCGTGGGCGGTCAATCATGCTCATGCTCATGCTCATGCTCTATTCTTAATTTAAGCCGTGATGATAACTCGGTTATCTGAACACAATTCTGTTCCGAATGATGCAATCCCCTATCACGCCCATGAGCTGAACTGTTATTCTAACACCGACCGGATGGTGGCATAAAGTCGCGTGAACAATTTAATGCGGCAGGAAGCCGAATACAGGGTTTTTACTTTCCTGTCGGTGTTTTTCTTACTTGCTACCAGCCGAGTCGATTTGAAAATTAAATCGAGTCCGAAAAGAAAGTAAACAACATTCAGCTGAACCATTCTGGCGGGCGACCTGGTACGATGATGAAGGCAGTCCAAATGTTTACAACACCAGTCGTAACAGCATAAATTGCGCGAAAAAAATACCTACAGAAAAAGTTCATTAGATCATCTCCTTCGCCATTCTGTACGTCCACGCTTCTGATGGCATTAGATCACCCATGAATAATGTGATGCGAAATACGTGACATCACAATTGTTTGAAGAACAAATAATCTTTTTTGCAATTCAAAATATAAATATAAAATATTGATTTTGTCTAACGCTAATGCGTCTTCTGCTCTGTTAATACACCGTTCAGGGAGTAAAAAATCGATCCAATCAGCTGTGTCGGACAAATGAATCATAACG
Organism: Armigeres subalbatus; assembly: GCF_024139115.2. Taxonomy (NCBI): domain Eukaryota; kingdom Metazoa; phylum Arthropoda; class Insecta; order Diptera; family Culicidae; genus Armigeres; species Armigeres subalbatus. The sequence goes on from NC_085141.1 coordinate 281,148,986, forward strand.
ATAGTCATCGCCAATGTCGGAATCGGAACAAAGGATATACAATACGCATAAAAGATAGAATCATATAATAAAATCATAAAAATCATAAAAGAATCATTGATTCACTTCGCCCGGGACATTGCAAAGTAACTATGCGCAACTGTGTGCCATTTCCATCGATTGTATTCCATTTTGTTTACTAGATAGAGGATTCTCGGGGGATATGTGCTACTACGACGATTGATGCTGTGACACGAGCTCAACATCAACCGTCGTCGGTCGGTTGGCTATTCTTGGCACAGTAAACAATGACGATAGTCCCACGGTCAAATGCGGCTTCAGTTTTGGCACAGTTTGCGGAAACGATGGCAATCGATATTCGTTTACTGCGATTGAAGCGACGAAGTTCATCAATCAATGCATTAGTGGGGTAAGAGATTCGAATAAAAAAAAACTACTTTTAAAAGTTGTTTTGTTAAAACGAAATTCTTTCCTTCATTTTTACGTTGCGTTGTAACACAACGTACATATGGAGTACATATTTCTTAAATTGCATACTGATAGCTGTAATGTAGGGTAACAGCTTCTGGACTTCTTCATCCCATGAAAAATCAAAGCAATAGGGGCCCTCCTTAGCCTAGCGGTAAAGAGCTGAGCAAAATGGATACTTTTGCGTGCGTTTTGACAGTTTTGCCATGGGAAAACTGTCAAAACGCACGCAAACGTATCCATTCTGCTCCACTCCTAACACGCGCGGCTTAATACCAAGACCATGCTGAGGGTGGCTGGATTCGATTCCCGGTGCCGGTCTAGGCAATTTTCGGTTTAGAAACCGTTTCGACTTCGCTGGGCATAAAAGTATCATCGTGTTAGCCTCATGATATACAAATGCACATTGGCGTAAATAAGGGGGGGCTAGGGGGGGCTTAGCCCTCCCTAGAAAAAATATTAGCCCCCCTAGGATTTGATAAGTTAGTTAGCAGTGATATCAGTTTTCAACATATAGCATAATGAATTACCGAAAAAGTTTGAAGACAAAAGAGTTATCTCTCATATTCACTCTATCATACTTAATGAAATGAGTGGAAGAAAAATTAGGTTGTTTCTGAATTCTGAAAAAGATTCCCATCAGCATCCGAGAAGGATTCTCATCAGAATCCGAGAAGAATTCTCACTTCAATCTCTAAAGAATTCTTTTCGGATTCATCGAAGTATTCCAATCTTAATCCAGCAGAATTCCTACTGGATTCTTTCCAGTATTATTAAGCAATACCCTTGGGAATCTGTGAAAAATACCCTTTAAAATCCATGGAGGATTTGCTTTAGAATCTCTCGTTGATTTGCTCCGGAATATCTCCAGATTCGTTTAAAGATTGGTTTAGGAATTCCTTAACAAATCAGAATCCTTCGGCGATTTGCTTCGTAATCCTTTGAAGATTTGATTCGAAGTCTCTCGACGCTTTGCAAATGATCTGCGCTGGGATCTCTAGACGATAAGGAATCCGACTGACGATTAGCTTCGGAATCCCGCGAAGAATTACTTCAGAATCATTCGACGTTTCGTTTCGGAATACATCGACGGATTGCTTCAGAATTTCTCATAGATTTCGTACAGAGTCCCTTAACGATTTTTTTTTGTAACCATTCGACGATTTGCTTCGAAATCCTTTGATGATTTGCATCGGAATCCCTCAAAGATTTGCTTCAACATCCTTGGGGGATTCCTTTTGGGATCGCTGGAGGATTCTTTTCGAAATAACTGAAGGATTAATTCGGAGTCGCTCGACGATTTGCTTCGAAGTCCTTCGACGGATTGCTTCGGAATCCTTCGACGATATGCGTCTTCATCCCTGGAACATTGCTCATGAAATACCTGGAACCATCATATTGAAATTCCTGGAGGGTTTTCGACGAAATCCCTGGAATATTCCCCTTCAAATTCCTGAAATATTCCCGTCGAAATTCCTGGTGGATTCCCTTCATGATCCCTGGAGGCTCCCATCGGTATTCTTGAAGGATTCCTGTCGAAATATCTAGAGAATCCCATGGGAGTCCCTGGAACATTCCAGTCAGGATCACTAAAGGATTCTCATCAGAATTTTTGGAAGATTCTCGGCGGAACCCATGGAAAGTTGCACTATTTTTTGCCTTTCTCGTACAACGAAGTTGTACCGAAAGGCTATAATTTCACTACGAAAACAAACTTTTGATAGCAGCCTCTGAGACCCATAGTGTTATATATCAATCGACTCAGCTCTACAAACTGAGCACATGTCTGTCTGTGCGTGTGTATGTATGTGTATATTAGAGTGGGGCGTCATGGTCATTTTTTCAAATCAATGGTTTTTCGAAGCCATTCTGGGTCCTGAACAACTGTGCAGAATTTGGGACCGATTGGTTGCTTCCTCGCTTTCCGCATCGCGTTTGAAGTTAGTATGGGAATTAGTATGGGAGAACGTATATTTTTGCATTTCTACTACTAGAGGTTTCAGTTCATCGTAAACCAAGTGACACATTACGTTAAAGTATAACCCAAAGGATGCCGAAAAACTTTGCTGAAGAAGGCATGTTGCTGGAACGTCCACGAAAAAAGTTATAACGCTTCGAAGATTGAGTGTTCAAACCATATGCAAAAAATCATTTATTCTGCCAGCACTGCCAAACTACGTGGAGCAATAATTTAACTGAGTGTTATTTCGAAATTATTGATTTTAGAGGACTTTAGAGTCAATGGGAGATATTCGGAATGATTTCACAAAGTAAAAATTTCGACTGGAAGGAAAATGGGTTTTGCCCTTTGATAATTACAGGTTGTCCGGTAGTGCTGGCAGAAACATTGATTTCTTGCATATGGTTTGAACAATCAATTTTCGAAACGTAATAACATTTTTTGTAGACCTTCCAGATGCGTACCTTTTTCGGCAAAGTCTTTCAGCATCTTCCAGGCTATATGCTAACGTATTGAGTCACGTGATTGATGATAAATTGAAGCCGGTAAGAGTAAAAATGTAAACAAGAACGTTTTCCCATACTAATCTCCATGTAAACATAAAACGCGATGCGGCATGCGAGGTCGCAACCAATCGAGCCCATATTTTGCACAGTTGATTGGGGCCCCAAAACGATTCAGAAAAACCTTGATCTCACTTGATCGGACGAAGTTTTCGTTTTCCCATACAACTGCGCCCCACTCTAGTGTATATGTGTGTGTGTATGTGTGTGCACAAAAGCTATAAAAAACATTAGACAACTTTTCGTATAGTAATCCTTCACCGATTTGCTCGCAACAAGTTTTATTCGACAGGGGACAAAGCCTTGTTGATCACTATTGAATTTGATAACGATTGGTCATTGCGCTTAAAAGTTATGAAGAAAATGGTACATCGGACCATATAAACCCCATATGAGGTTGGTGTCTTAACTAAATTCGAGAAAGGCACCACCAACGTTAGGTGGATTAATCTGGGTTTTTTCATTTGAGATAGATAGAATATTTATGAAGTATGCAAATACATCCATTGCCTGACGCTAGTCGAGCGCAATTAAACGAAGACTGTGAGTTGTTGCTCACACGTGCACTTGCTTGAGAAAAGAGAATAATATGAATGAGTGTGATTGATCGGCAATTGCCTTAGGTGGTTGGACTGCATTTGTCACATTACCGCTGATAATTTAGGTGTTAAAATGTTCGAGAATTTATGAAAGAGGGTCAATTTCGAGAAAAAATATAAAGGGGCTATAGCCCCCCCTAGGCATCGGAGGTAGTTACGCCAATGCAAATGCAAACATGGTAATTTGGCTTAGAAACTTCGCAGTTAATAACTGTGGAAGTGCTTAACGAACACTAAGGCGGCGACAATGTCCCGATGGAAGATGTAACACCAATGAAGAAGAATAAAAAGAAATTCGTTTTGTTCATTATTTTTGTGATTTTTTCAGCCAAAAGAAACGGCGAAATTGGTGCTGTATTTTCTTGTTTTGTGATGAGATGAATATATATTCAGTGAAATGTAAAAGGGAACAGTTCCTCTATATTCTTTAACTTTCTTACTGCAACTGCTTATGAACTACTATTAGGGAGTTAATAGCAACCCAATGGGAGGTTCAAACTGATAAAGCATGAAAGGGGGGAGGGCTGGTTGGCCGAGAACCAATCGGCCGAATGCCACTAGATCGAAAGTTGTTTGGCCGAATATACCATTTGGCCAACAGACCATTAGGCCGAAGTCAGTTAGCCGTAAGGGTCATAGAGATGAATAGGTCATATGACCGAATAGGTAATTTTGCCAGATTGGTCATTTGGCGGAATAGGTCAATTGTCTGAAAAAGTCATTTGGCCGAACAAGTCATTCGGCCGAATAGGTCGATCGGCCGAATATGTCATTTGACCAAATAGGTCATTTGACGTCTCACTTCTAGCTTCTCAATCATCATTTCTCACTTCTCACTGTGAAAAGTGAGATATGAGAGTCAGAAATGATGAGTGAAAAGACAAGCGTCTATCTTCTTAGTTGGATCTTCCCAATTTTCACAGTTTTTTTTTTTTTTTACTGATTTTATTTGCTAATTATCTAATACATGCATTCATCTCTTAGACTAGGTGTTCCGTGTTTTCTTAACACTATCATCCTTATTTGCTATGTTATATTTTTAGTTATTATTAATACATTTCAATTGCCTCTGGCAGTTAGAATTTTTCCTCTGGTTGAATTGAACCATGTAGGAATTACAATGTTTTCAACTTAAACTAATCTTAACCTATTTTATACTAAGGGTACAAGGAGTTAATCGTTGCAATAGAAGATTGCAACGATTTTTGTCTAAAATTGGAAATTATTTTGTTGGACATTTGTTGCAATGTCTCAATATTAGAAATTCTATGAAGTTCATTGGTGAATGCGTCAAAGACAAAGTACATGCTTGTGGGTGGAACCGAGCGCGACAGGGTCCGCCTGGGAAGCAGTGTTACGATAGACGGGGATACCTTCGAGGTGGTCGAGGAATTCGTCTACCTCGGATCCTTGCTAACGGCTGACAACAACGTTAGTCGTGAAATACGAAGGCGCATCATCTGTGGAAGTCGGGCCTACTACGGGCTCCAGAAGAAACTGCGGTCGAAAAAGATTCGCCACCGCACCAAATGTGTCATGTACAAGACGTTAATAAGACCGGTAGTCCTCTACGGACATGAAACATGGACAATGCTCGAGGAGGACTTGCAAGCACTCGGAGTATTCGAGAGACGGGTGCTTAGGACCATCTTTGGCGGTGTACAAGAAGACGGTGTGTGGCGGCGAAGAATGAACCATGAGCTCGCCCAGCTCTACGGCGAACCCAGTATCCAGAAGGTAGCTAAAGCCGGAAGGGTACGATGGGCAGGGCATGTTGCAAGAATGCCGGACAGCAACCCTGCAAAGATGGTGTTCGCTTCCGATCCGGCAGGTACGAGACGACGTGGAGCGCAGCGAGCGAGATGGGCAGACCAGGTGCAGAACGACTTGGCGAGCGTGGGGCGTATTCGAGGATGGAGAGATGCGGCCTCGAACCGTGTATT